>NC_081186.1:39052717-39212636 GCF_029867415.1 Vicia villosa
AATGACGAATGACATATAGTTGGGTCTCGTTCAGAAATGCCGACCGAAAACTTTTCGGGATGTACACCGACTCCGTGAAAGGCTTCAAGGACCGGTACTTTGTCGTCCGTCCTCTAAGCCCGTCAGCTTATGCTGCGGTGTCGGATATGGTAGTTGCGCGGGATGCAGACGGGGAGTTAGAGAGGGACGAGGACGGGCAGGTAGTAAGGGAATTCTGCACGACGTTCCCGTTTTTTTGGTGGAAGGGCCACTTCTCGTCTCCCCCGAAATACTATGCTTGGGAAGATGGAGATCTGGATGAGCAGGACACAGAGTCGTACTCGGCCCTCTGCAAATACGTAGATGGTTTCACCATGTCTCAGTGGGTGACGAAGAAAGGGGATCCCGTTTTGGACGAGAATGGTGTGCCAATTGTGGAGCCGCGGGCTATTAACACTAAGGCCCTATTATCTTGTCGGACCCCGAGGAGACTCGGGCGCTGTTAGGTCGTGTCTATTTACCTTGCTTTGCCTTTTCCGTTTGGTGTTCTTGCTAACCTGTTCGTTTCCTTTTTTCAGATGATATACCGGAGAAGGATGACAAGCTCCTGAAGATGGTGACTCAGGACGCGAAGAAGATCCGTCAGAAAAAGGCTCGGGGAACTGGTGCTGGAGAGAACTCGGCCTCGGCTGGCTCTCCTCGGGTGAACTTGGACGAGAGGTCTCCCAATAAGCCTCGTCATGAGCCGTCGAATCTGGGCTCCGAGCGTGGCTTCGTACTGCCTCCTTGCTACAAAGATGGGGGTTATTTTGAAAAGTTTCCCCTGGTCACCTCTCCAGATGAAGCCAGTCGGGTCAGCGAGATGGACCCCCCGACCATCCAGAAACAGTTGGCGAGCGATAGCGCCGCCGTGATGAGGGTTTTGGGGATGGCACAAGTGTTGGCCAATGGTGGCTCGGGTTCGGCCGAGGCTCTGAAGAAGGCGGAAGCGGCCAGGAAGATTGCCGAGGACAAGGTGAAGACCATGGAGGCCGATCGTGAGAAGATGAAGAAGAAAATTGACGCGGCTCTGAAGCAGAAGGACAGGGAGATTGCAGCGGAGAAGAAGAAGCTTGCCGACCTTCAGCTTGAATGGGCTCCCTCGGCCGACGAGTTACCGGACGTTGCTTCTCTAAAGTCCAGGGTCGAGCTCGTGGAGAAGATAGACAGCATGAAAATGAGCCTCGCCGATATGGCTGAAGCTGGGTTTGACCGTGCAGTTCGTCAGCTGAAGTTTCTGAACCCTGGCTTGAAGGAGGATAACATTGGGCTTTCTTCGAAGATAGTGGATGGGGTTCTGGTGCCCGAATCCCCCGACGGCGAAGAATAAGTAGTTTTGTCTTGGGCCTGCGTGTCTGTCTTCTTCGGCCTGCGTGCCAGTTTATGTTTGTTGGGCTATGCCCGGATTATTTGGGGCCTGCGTGCCCGGCATTTTATTGTAATATCTGGATATCGCCGGCCAATTTGGTCGGCAGTTAATGTTTTATAATTTCGTTTACTCATGCGCATTTAGCCTTGTATGTTCGAAATTTTATTGTTGCATGCTCGTATATTCCGGGGAGTGATCACAATGCTTAGAATATTATTGATAATTATTGGTCATGCTCAGATGTTCCGGGGAGTTAGTCCCAAACCTAGAATGTTCTTGATAACTATTGGTTTATGCTCGGATGTTCCGGGGAGTTAGTCCCAAACTTAGAATGTTTTTGATAACTATTGGTTTATGCTCGACCTGGGTTGATTGCCCGGGCGTGTTGTGTACGGTCCGGGTGCGCATAGCAGGTGTGCGCTAATAGCGAGCGCAAGACCGCGGTTGGGGGCCAAGTGCTCACAGCGTGAATGATCCCATCGCGGGTTGGGGTTCTGCCGTGCAGGTACTCCCCCGGAGGGTCTAGGTGTAGAATCCGCCGGGTGGTCGGTCCTTCCATTCGATGGGGGAGTTCGACCGTTGCTGTCATGGAGCACTCGCGTTCGTACCAATGACGCGGGTCCATGCCCGGCTATTACCTGTGTTCGATACAGATGTCCGGGGGCGTTAGGTTGTGTATAACTGTAATAACGTCTGAGTTTTTCAGCGTTCCAAGGTCGAGCAAGTTTTTCGCCGAGAAGGTTCTCGAGGTAATAGGCGCCATTCTCGGTTTTGTCGTAAACTCGGTATGGGCCTTCCCAATTTGGGGCTAACTTGCCCTCGCGTGAGTCTTTCATGTTCTTGCGGAGCACTAGGGCGCCGACTTCGAACTCGCGCTTGATAACTTTGGCGTTGTGGCGAAGAGCTATCTGCTGTTTTAATTTTGCTTCTCGGAGGGATGATCCTGTTCGGATTTCCTCCACCATATCGAGCTCTTCCCTCATGGCCTCGTCGTTGAGCTCTTCTTCGAGGGGTGATTCGGTGCGCCGAGAAGGTTCTCAGATTTCTACAGGGATCACGGCTTCGGTACCGTATGTTAGTCTAAATGGAATTTCGCCCGTGCTCGAGTGGGGTGTCGTCCTATATGCCCAAAGTACACTGTGTAGTTCCTCGACCCAAGCTTTTTTAGCTTCGCCGAGTCTCCTCTTCAGTCCTCGGAGGATGACACGATTGGCTGCCTCGGCTTGCCCGTTCGTCTGAGGATGCTCGACCGAGGTGAAATGTTGTTTCGTGCCGAGCTTGGCCACGAACTCTTGGAATTTTCGGTCAGTGAATTGGGTGCCATTGTCGGTGATTATGGCCTGTGGTACCCCGAACCGAGCGAGTATGTTTCGTTTGTAGAAACGGAGTACATTTTGAGATGTGATTTTAGCGAGCGCTTCGGCTTCTATCCATTTCGTGAAGTAATCCACGGCGACCACTAGGTATCTGGTACGAGCCTATTGGGAAAGGTCCGAGGAGGTCCATTCCCCAGGTGGAGAAAGGCCAAGGCGAGGAGAGAGATTTAAGTTCGTTTGGGGGAGCCAAGTGCATGTCGGCATGACGCTGACATTTGTCGCATTTCCGGACATGTTCTTTGGCGTCTTGCTGCATGGTCGGCCAATAGTAGCCGGCTCTAAGAGCTTTCCTCGCTAGTGACCGGCCGCCGAGATGTTGGCCGTTGATCCCCTCGTGGAGCTCTTGGAGTATCTCGAATGCTTGCGAGGCGTCGACACATTTGAGGAGAGGGATGGAGAAGCCTCGTCGGTATAGTTTATCCTCGATAATGGTGTACGAGCAGGCTCGTCTCTTAATAGCTGAAGCTTCCTTCGCGTCAGCGGGAAGTTCGTCTTTGGTGAGGAAGTTATATACCGGGGTCATCCAACAATGGTCGTCCCCGATAGCGAATACTTGCAGAGCTTGCGCGTTTTTGCTTATGCTCGGTCTGGGCAAGATTTCTTGGATTACCGACTTGTTTCCTCCTTTCTTTCTCGTGCTCGCAAGTTTGGATAATATGTCGGCACGTGAGTTATGTTCCCGGGGAATGTGCGCTACGTCTGCTTTTGAGAATCTTTTCATTTTCTCTTTGACGAGAGTGAGATACTCGGCTAGTGTGTCGTTTTTGGCTTGGTAATCGCCGCTGACTTGGGAGGCGACGAGCTGGGAGTCGGTATAAATCATGACCTCTCGAGCGCCCACGTCTTCGGCGAGGCGCAGGCCTGCTAGGAGAGCCTCGTATTCGGCCTGGTTATTCGACGTGGTAAAAGATAAGACCAAGGATACTTCGATGATGAACCCCTCGTCATTTTCCAGGATGATGCCGGCTCCACTCCCCGAGTTGCTCGAAGCGCCATCTACATAGATGGTCCACTTGTTTTCGGTGGGATTCGGGCAGTTGGAAATCGAAGTCATCTCGGCCACGAAATCGGCGAGCGCTTGAGCTTTCAGTGCCTTCCTATCTTCGTATTGTATGTCGAATTCGGATAGCTCGAGGGACCATCTTAGCATTCTCCCGGCCATGTCTGGTCGGCTGAGGAGTTGTTTGATGGGTTGGTCCGTCCGAACGACAATGGTATGGGCGAGGAAGTAGTACCTCAGCCTCCTGGCAGCCGTTATGAGGGCTAGTGCGACTTTCTCTATCTATTGATATCGCACCTCGGGCCCTTGTAGGGCTTTGCTTGTGAAGTACACTGGCTTCTATCCGTCTTCCGCTTCTCGGATCAAGGCCGCGCTGGGCGCCTCGTTTGAGACGGCCAGGTAGAGGTATAGAATTTCGTTGCTATCTGGTCGGGAGAGGACGGGCGGCTTGGAGAGCACCTGTTTGAGGTGGGACAGTGCTTGCTCGCACTCCTCAGTCCATTCAAAGGTCGCTTCTTTCCGAAGTAACTTGAAAAATGGGAGGGCATGCTGGGCGGATTTTGCGACGAAGCGGGATAGTGCCGTGAGCATTCCGTTTAATACTTGGATAGATTTTTTATTGTTAGGGGTAGGAAATTCCGAGAATGCTCGGCACTTGTCGGGGTTGGCTTCTATTCCTCGCTCGGTTAGATAGAAGCCGAGGAACTTGCCCGCCCGTACTCCGAAGGTGCACTTCTCTGGGTTGAAACGCATCTTGCAGGATCTGGCCTGCTCGAAAACTCGTTCAAGATGTGCTATGTGATCGGAGTCTTCTCGGGATTTTACGATCATGTCGTCCATATACACCTCGAGGGTGTCGCCGATCTCTCCTCGGAAAACCTTGTTCATCATCCGTTGGTATGTGGCTCCGGCGTTCTTGAGTCCGAAGGGCATTACGTTGTAGTAATAGTTGCCCGACTCGGTCATGAATGCCGTGCACTGCTTGTCGCACCTCGCCATGGGGATTTGATTGTAACCTGAATAAGCATCCATAAATGAACAATTTATAGCCGGCCGAGTTGTCGACCAGCCTGTCAATATTAGGTAGTGGATAAGCGTCTTTGGGACATGCCCGGTTAACATCGGTATAATCAACACACATTCTCCATTTTCCATTAGATTTTTTGACAAGTACAACGTTTGAGAGTCAAGTTAAATACTTGGCCTCGGAAATAAAATTTGCCTCTAGGAGGTCTTTTACAGCTTTCTCGGCAGCCTCCGCTTTCTCGGGAGACTGCCGACGCCTACGTTGAACTACTGCCTTCACGGCTGGATCAATGGAGAGGTGGTGACAGGCGACCTCGGGGTCGAGTCCGGGCATTTCCGCCGCGCTCCAGGCGAACAAGTCGGCGTTGGCTTGAAGACATGCTACGAGCTGCTTCCTCGGTAGATCTGGGATGTCCTTGCCGATCTTTACCGCTTTGTCGGGGTTGTCGCCCAGCGGGATGAGGTCGAAGTCCCTGTCTGGGATGGGCCGGACGGGGTTAGTTGCCTTTGGCCTCGTCTCTTCGGCATTCTTCAGCTCTTCGTCCGTGAACCGAGCATCCAGGTCGATTAAGCTGACGTCTGGTGGATGTTGATCTCCCCGAGGATGATTGTCTTCGGCCCTCGGCTTTTTGTTGGGGTCTGTTGGAGGGGCGATCAGTTGCAACCCCTTTACGGAGGCATCGAAGATCCTTCTGGAGGCTTCGATGTTTGCGTTGATGGTGGCCACTCGTCCTCGCTTTGTGTAGAATTTCATCTTGAGGTGCACGGTGGAGGGGACGGCAGTGAGCTCGGCTAGAGTAGGGCGTCCGATGATGCAGTTGTAGAGAGTTTTGCAGTCTATCACCAGGAATCTCGTCTTGACCTGCCTGGATGCTTCCTCTTCCCCGAAAGTGACGATCAGTTCGACGTAACCCCACGGTTTGGTGGTGGCCCCGTTGAAGCCTCGGAGATCAGAACCCACATAGGGAGTGAGGTGCGAGTCGTCCAGCTGGAGTGTCCGGAAGAGATGAGAGTACATGATGTCGACCGAGCTGCCTTCGTCGACCAGGACTCGACGGACGTCGAAATTTGCCATTCTGGCTCGGACGAGCAAAGGGATCGTGGCGTTCGGAGCTCCGCCGGGCAACTCTTCCAAGTAGAAAGTGATCGGATCCGATTTCCCTTTGAACTTCCGCAGAGTAGGGGCGAGATCCGAATTGGCGCTGATCAACTCATCGAATTTTCTCTTTACTGAGCTGATAGTGAGAGAGCCGGGGTCACCGTCGTTGGAGATGACCATTGCGGTCGGGAAGTTTTCCCAGGTGCTGAAGGCGGTCGTCACGCCGACCGAAGGGATGAAATCTTCCGGTCGGGTTATGGACAACGCGACTTGAAGCGGTCGGCTGTCTGGTGAATTGCCCTCGTTAGAGTTCCGAAGGGCTTCTCTTCGGGAAGGTTCTCCCTTCTTCGTGTACTTCGACAGGCGGCCCTCTTTGATCAGGGTCTCTATGGCATCTTTGAGATGTATGCATTCGTCGGTCAGATGCCCGTGACTCTTGTGGTACTTGCAGTATTTGGATTTTTCCATCCCCGGTCTGGTGGGATTTAACTTCGGGGGCCTGATGTAAGAGTTCTTGAACTCGGTGTTTTGGCAGTCAGCCAGGATTTTTTCGCGCGAGACGTTCAAGGGAGTGTAATCGTTGAACCGTCCTGCCGGTCCTCGGCGCTCTTTGGTGTTTCGGGACCTATCGTCTCTCCTTTTATCCTGTCCCCGGCGCGATCCTGCGTCATCGAGGTTTGAGCTGCGAGCGGCGTCATTGCCCCTCGAAGCTTTGATCGCGGCTGCCTCGCCCTCCTCGAAATCGATGAATGCTTTTGCTTTGCGGAGGAGGGCGTTCATGGTGTGCACCTTCTCAATTTTTATGGCCTTCTTGAAGTCACTTCCGGGGAGAAGTCCTCGTTCTAAGAGGTATCTCTTCATGTAGTCGGCCGTCTTCACTTGGACGGCTTCCTTGTTGAACCTGTCGAGGTAGTCCCGAAGGGGTTCGTTGGGTCCATGTATCACGGCCTCGAGATTGGCCTCCGATTTCGGTTGTCGTCGGGAGGCTGTGAAGTGGCTCAAGAAGAGTTCCTTGAGCTCGGTCCAGGAATGGATGGAGTTGGGACGGAGGTTTCTGTACCAAGTCATTGCTCCCTTCCTGAGGGTGGTCGGGAAGATGCGGCACTTGATAGAGCCCTTGACGACGTGGTAGTCCATGACCGCTTCGATGCTCCGAATATGATCGTCGGGGTCAGTGGTTCTGTCGTATTGGTCCAACACTGGCGGTTTTTCCATCCCTCGAGGGAGGCGGGCTCTCTGGATGTTCTCAGACAAAGGGCTGCGGAAGTCCTCTTCGTCGCTCGGTCCTGGTGAAGTTGAGTGTCTGCCTCGCCGGGGTCTTCCCTGGTCATTGTCAGGACTGACGCGATTGTCCCGAGGAGGAGGACGCTCGCGGGGTTTCAGCACAGCTTTGGAAGGGCCCCGATGATCCTGTTCAGGGGAGAGGCTTCTTGCTTCAGTGACATCTGGTCTCTGATTCTTCCTGCTCTTTCTTGGTGGAGAGCGGGAATGTGATCTCCGGCGGCGATGTCTTCTAGGTGGAGAGCATGAAGAAGATGGGGAACGCCGACGGTGTCTCCTCGATGGTGAGCGTGAGGAGGAGTAGGAGCGCGACCGGTAGTGTCTCCGCGGAGGGGAGCGGTGTCGTCGCTTCCTTTCCAGCTCGTGGATACGGTCGTCCTGAATTCGGAGGAGGCTGTTCGTCTTTTGCAGTTCTTTGAGCAGACGAACGGTGATGGGGTCAGCATCCTCGGGAATGTTGAGCGGCTCTTCCTCTTCTTCATGGCGGGCTCTCCGCCTGTCGGAGGTGTGGGTGAATGAGGAAGCAGCATGCCCGTCTCTGGCGTCAGTCTCATTTTCATTTTGGGGATGTTCTGGCCCATTGTGGGTTCGAGCCTGCTCGTCTTCCCCGTTCTGAACGTGTCCCTCGGGAGGGACTTGTTCGACATTCTGAACCTGTTGGAGGCCATGCAGCTGCTGGATGCTCTGGATCTGCTGCCCCCTAGGTTGCGAGGTCTCATGCCGGGGCCTTCTCTGCCCGGCGGGTGTATGCCGACTTCCTTCCTGCCTACGGCGATTTGCCCCCTCGCGGGTGGACTCCTCGATTAGCTGTTGCAAGAGGAAGGGATCAGCGCTTGGGATGTTGTTGTTGTCAGCCATGACGATCGTGAAAGGATTAGCTTTGATCTTTGTTTGTTAAAGATGGGGAAGCAAGTTTCCCACAGACGGCGCCACTGATTGTACCTGATCAGAAGAATCGTCGCAAGCTGCTCGGACTAGATCTTCTAGGAAGGAGGAGGGGGGTGTACCTGCAAGGTACTCCGATGCCAAAGTTAGTAGACGAGCAAAGGAGTGCAAGTACTAGCTAAAGGTTAGAAAGAAGTGAATACCTGACCCTCTAGTGAAAGAGGGTATTTATAGCCCCCATCGCTGGGCCATAATCTCGCTACTGGGTTGGACTTCCAAGCCCAACTAGGAGACTGCCAGGTTTCCTGAGCGGAAATATCGGAGGTGTGTGAATGCCCTCTGTCCTGGTTAACCGCTCCGAAGTTTAAGGGAGACGCGGTCTTTTAGGGACCACGTTGGCTCCGTATTATTCGGAGGGTCGGATATAAAAGAGCCCTGCGAGGAGCAGGGTCCTCGGCAACAAGGGTGCTCGCAGGGAGCGCTCGTGCCGGGCGTTGACTGGCTCACGGGGAGAAGTCTTGCCGGGCGCCATATGGTCCGTGGATACGGTCTTGCCTAGCATGTCTAAGGTGGGCACCCTAGACACAGGTGGGCCATGGAGGAACCTGGGCCTCTGAGGTTTACTGGGCCGAAACTATGTTGGGCCTAACCTTGGCCCAGTCCAGAACAATATCTATTAAAATACTAATTTTATATGTATTTCTTTGTTCTCAAAACTACAATATAAAGTAAATTAATTATATATATTTTATTATAATTTTAGATTAATTATTCATTGAATTTAGTAAATTAACTCTCTGCGCATCACATGTAGGGGTGTACATTAATCAATTTGAAATGAGTTTGACCAAACCCAAAACTCAAATAACCCACAATAACATTGAGTCGGTTTGGATAAAATCATAAAATTTTAGGTTGAATTGAGTTGGATAGTAGGACGTAGGTTATCAGTTTTTTTTTTCTTTTTTTTTTTCTTGTATAGCTATAATTGATGTGTCATATTTAAAAAAAAAAAAACACCAACCGCTATTTTTCTTAAAATTGTTTGTAATATTATAATTATTCTTTTAGCATAAAATGTAAATATATTATAAATTTTATCAGAAAAGTATTTGCCAAAACAAAGTTGTATTACGACTTAAAATTACATACTTAAACCTTTCTATCATTAGGATCAAAAGTGTAACATTCTAACTAAGTTAAAATGATCACTTACAAAATAAAAAATATTTAAGATCTTAAAATTGAAGCTATTAATATCATCCACTGAATTTCAATAATAAATGTCCTGACTTCAACATTAATATTATCCACCAAATTTCAATAATAAAAGTAAAAATATTAATTCATTACGAGACATAAAAAAACAAAAATATATGTTAGTGGCATAATTTATGAAACCAATGGGTTAAGTGAATTTTATGGATTGAGTCCTAATTGTTTTAAATGATTTCTCATTTTTGAAAATCATGTTGACCCAGTAACCTACCTTAACTCATTTTTTATCAGTATAACTTGATTTGACGGATTTATCCTCGTATACACCACTAATCGCAGGAGTCTAATTATAGTCCATAAAAGATTGTATGTTCACAACTAATCACTTTGTACTCTATCAATTTCCCCTAATGAAAATCAAAACTGAACTGAAAATCTCATTAAATATACATTGAAAAAAAGAAAGAAGAATCCAAAAATCAATTTATTCATTACTTATAAATTCAACATAGTGATTCATTTGTCAAAAAAAAAAAAAAAACATAGTGATTCATTGATTCCACTTCTTTGCTTTGGCGCCATACTTTCTTCATTCTATTCCCTCTTTTTCTTCTCTCTCTCTCTCTCTCTCTCTCTCTCTCTCTCTCCAAATTTTTGCTCTTTTTTCTCTCTCTCTCTCTCTCTCTCTCTCTCTCTCTCTCTCTCTCTCTCTCTCTCTCTCTCTCTCTCTCTCTCTCTCTCTCTCTCTCTCTCTCTCTCTCTCTCTCTCTCTCTCTCTCTCTCTCTCTCTCTTCTCCGCTTTGCAACCAAAACAAACCACACAGGTTAATATTTTTTTTTGATTTGTTCTTGTTCTTGTGTTTGTCCCAATGGCCGGTGTTTCGAGTCGAACACGAAGCACACTGGCTGGTGTTTCGGGTCGTACTCGAAGTAAGAATGTTCCGCTGTTCGGTAGTCTTTCATTTCATGGCTTGTTTAAATCTAAGCGCAGAAAAAGTGATACGGGTTTGGGGTCTAAAAAAAGGAAGCCAAATGAAGAATCTCTTGTGTTGCATGAACAGGTTAAGTTAATTTCTGAGGGTTGTGTTGAACAAGTACAAAATGTTGATGTGGAAGATTGTGAAAGAAACAACTTTGAGGGATGTGTTGGTGTTGAAAAGGAAGTAGAGAAAGAGAAAAGTGGAGGAATTGGTGAGTTGGCTGAAAAAGATGAAATCTTTGATGATGAGAAGGGTGGGTTGTTATCTGAAAAGCTGATTATAGATCCAGAGGATGAATCTGATGATGATGATGATGATAGTGAAGATGAATCTGATGATGATGGTGATGATGATGACGGAAGTGAAGAAAGTGAGGAAATTGAGACTAGTGATGAAGAATATCAAGTTGATGAGGTGAATGAAGTTTCTGACAGTGATGATAGCGGTACTTATGTTGATGATGATGATAGTGGTGAGGAGAAAGAAGAGAGGACAAAGAGTTGGAAGAAGAAGGAGGAGAAGAAAAAGGGTTCGGAGGAGGAGGAGGAGAAAATGGGTTGGGAGGAAGAGAAGAAAATGGGTTGGAAGAAGGAGGAGGAGGAGAAGAACATGGATCGGGAGGAGGAGAGGAAAATGAGTTGGGAGGAGAAGAACATGGGTTTGGAGGAGGAGGAGGAGAGGAAAATGTATTGGGAGGAGACGGAGGAGGTGGTGGTGGAGGAGGAGGAGAAGAAAATGAGATGGGAGGAGACGGAGGTGGTGGTGGTGGTGGAGGAGGAGGAGGAGAAAATGAGTTGGGAGGAGAAGGAGGATGAGGTGGTGGTGGAAGAGGAGGAGAAGAAAATGTGTTGGGAGGAGACGGAGGTGGTGGTGGTGGTGGAGGAGGAGAGGAAAAAGTGTTGGGAAGAGACGGAGGTGGTGGTGGTGGAGGAGAAGAAAAAGTGTTGGGAAGAGACGGAGGTGGTGGTGGTGGAGGAGGATGAGAAGAAAATGAGTTGGGAGGAGAAGGAGGAGGATGAGAAGAAAATGAGTTGGGAGGAGAAGGAGGAGGAGAAGAAAATGTGTTGGGAGGAGACGGAGGAGTTGGTGGTGGAGGAGGAGAAAGAGGCGGATTTGGATATGATTTGGCAAGAATATAGCAATGGGCTGGCAGAGATGGGGAGAGAGGCCAATGGCCAAGGTTCTGCAAACAATGATGAATTGGAGCATGCATATGAAGGTAATGTAAGATCCTCTAATGCCTTAAAAAAAAAGGGTTCTTTTGTTCCAATGGAGGCTCCTTCTTCAAAATTGCATCAAGCACCGGAGACACTGACATCAAAAGGCCTGCAAATGAAAGTGAGAAATGTCTCTGATGACGATGATAATGTTTATGTTGGCAAAACCATTTCCAAGTCCAAATCCAAATCCAAAGAAAGTGTGGTTATTGGTGATTGTGTTGAAGAAAAAATGCAATCTTTTCGAGGTATAGGTGTTGGGGATGAAAGTGATTCTTGTATTCAAACACAACAGAAGAAGGTGAAGGCTTCAGATAAACAGCAAATGATGGAGATGAAGGAAAGTATTTATAAAGGTAGAGCTAACACCCATAGTGGCGGGAAGAACAAATCCACGGATCAAAATGGTTCGAATCAAAGGGGAAAAAGCACAGTTTTTAGGCCGAAGGAGTTGCGTTTAGTCGAACTCCTTGCTGAATACTATTGGGGAAACAAGAATAATAAAATTAAGAATGATTCACCTGTGTTGGAGATAAAAGATGTTATTCGCCAAGATACACGCCCACCACCTGTTTGTAACGAGACAACTCCATTGATATGGAGCCTTAAAAAGGCGGAGAAAGTGCAAAAGACCAAGAACGAGGAGGAGGAGGAAGTACTGTGGGATCAAATGGATACAAGCCTCAGAGAACTCGAAGCTGAATCCATGGTAATCCTTCTCTTTAACAACATCTTAATTTTGAACTAAAGGATTAGTGCTTAAGCTGATTTTGATTTTTGATATGAATTGTTTATACGCATAAACCTTAGTCTAAATGATATCTAGAAGATATACTCAACGAGATTTAGAATGAGGAATCAGTAGAAGTGACTAACTGTATGTGTTACTATCCGCAGATCGGAAATTTGGGGACCAATGAAGCTACTCAGGAAAAAATCGGAAGTCCATCCTCTGACTGTGAACATGATATCTATCTTGATGAAGAGATCGGTGTATATTGCAGGCGGTGTGGTTGGGTTGTTACTGACATTAAAGATGTCTCGCCACAAGTGGTAAGCTTGGTCTCTAATGTTGATTTATATAAATACTATCATGCTTAATTTTTGTGTAACACACAATTTAATGCAAAGTGTAGTCTAATTGCAGCTATAGCGTTGTAGTTTAGCGGAATTTGAATAAATCACAACTTTTTGCTATCAGTCAGTGATTGAAAAACTGATTTGCATTATCTATTGAACTGTACTGTATATGTTTGGTCTGATTGGATTTTGAGATATGTTTATAAGAGGCCCTGAATTTTTGCGTAATTGTTTTGTATGCGACACAGGTTGATAAATTTCCCTATGAAGGTTCGGGACAAAGGGCTTTGTTTGGTGATGCAAATGTCGCACACTTTCATGGCTCTCACTTCAATGTTTCTGATCATGACTCGGAGACTAATTTCTCTTGCGATGAAAGAACAGTTTGGGACCTAATTCCTGATGTAAAACAGACCTTATATTCTCACCAACAAGAAGGTTTTGAGTTCATTTGGAATAAGTTAGTAGGAAACATGGAGCTTCGAGGGTTAAAGAACACCAATCTTCAAAGGGAGGGTGGTTGCATTATTTCACATGCTCCTGGTACTGGAAAGACAAAGCTGACAATAATGTTTCTCAAGGCTTATTTAAAAGTTTTTCCGAAATGCTTGCCGGTCATTGTTGCTCCAGCGGGTTTGTTGCTTACTTGGGAAGACGAATTCAAAAAATGGGACATAGGTGTTCCATTTCACAATTTGAACAATCCTGAGTTATCTGTTAAAGAGCATGATGATGTTGTTAATGCAACTGATTGGTCTAATACAGGGAGGCATAGTAAAGACGAGACGCGGATGGCTAAACTGATTTCGTGGTTCAAAGAAACGAGCATTCTGGGAATCAGTTACACTTTGTTCCAGGATCTAGCCTACGGAGAAGTGGAATGCACAGATAAGAAAAAGAATAAGCATGCGAAAGGATGGGAATGGGAGTCCGAAGATAAGAAATATAATAAACAGAAGAGAAAAGAAAACAGTTATATGAGGAAGGCTTTGCTTGAAGCTCCTGGTTTGTTGGTTCTAGATGAAGGACATACGCCAAGAAATGCAAGAAGTCTTGTTTGGAAGGTGTTGTCAAAAGTTCAAACAAAGAAGCGAATTATGCTTTCTGGAACTCCTTTCCAGAATAATTTCTTGGAACTGTACAACACTTTCAGCATAGTGAAGCCTTCTTTTCCTAACACGATACCGCCCAAGCTGAAAAAGTTTTGCCAGAAACATAAGAAAGCAGCAAAAGAAGAATGGAGTTGGGAACCGGTTACTGGAAACAGTACAACAGGAAATACTTCTGATGATAAGATCAAGCATTTGAAGTTACTAATGGCTCCCTTTGTTCATGTTTACAAAGGCGCGATTCTTCAAAAGAAGCTTTTCGGGTTAAGAGAATGTGTGCTTCGTTTGAAGCCGGACAGGTTTCAGAAACAAATTCTTGAGGGCATTAAAAGTTCTCAGAACATATTGAAATTTGAGCATAAGCTGATACTGGCATCGGTCCATCCGTCTCTATTCCTCGAATGCAAACTTTTGGAAGAAGAAGAAGCTGTTGTCGACAAGGAACAGCTTGAAAAACTTAGATTGAATCCAAATATCGGCGTCAAAACAAAATTTTTGGTGGAGTTTGTTAATCTTTGTGTTGCTGTTAATGAAAAAGTTCTTGTGTTCAGCCAATTCATTCCCCCTTTACGCTTAATTGTTGAGCAATTAAACTCAATCTTCAATTGGGCCGAGGGGAAGGAAATACTCTACATGGATGGCAATATAGATCTGAAGGAAAAGCAGTCTATAATCCACAACTTCAACGATGCAAACAGCAAAGCTAAGATTCTACTTGCATGTACGAAAGCTTGTTCCGAGGGAATTAGCTTAGTTGGAGCGTCGAGGGTCGTGCTACTTGATGTTGTATGGAATCCTTCTGTCGAGCGACAGGCTATCAGTAGAGCATATAGGATTGGACAAAAGAGAGTTGTGTACACGTACCATCTGCTCACGCACGAGACTACCGAGTGCGTCAAATATTTCAAACAGGCCGAAAAGGACCGGTTGTCTGAACTAGTATTTTCGGATAATCACATGGGCAAAAACCGTGCGGCGAACTTTAAAGATGGTATTCTTGATCTAATGCTTCAGCATGAAAAACTTAAAGACATGTTTGTTGAGTGTGTGGTACAGCCAAAGGAAAGAGATCTGGTGGAGAGTTTTTATTATTGATTATGATGAATGTCCAAGGAGTAATTGCAGAGGTAAAATAATTTCTGGTGATTGATCTTATTTCTACCATTCTGATTAGATTTACTTTGTCACTGTTTTGTTTTATTCAGTTCATGCTTCTAATGTAGCTCTATTTGGTTTTGCAGATTCTTCAACCTTGCTCACCTTGCAAAACTAGTTCATGCTTTCTAATGTAACATTTTTTGTGAATTACTGTAAGTGGTTGATTTTTGATAAAGTTAGAATTTCAATGAAATTCCATTTTAGGGAGTTTGCTTGCTGAACAACCTTCATTTATTTTGGTTTTTATTTCAATATGATCTATGGTGTTGATATTTATGAGATTTTAATAGAGAATGATAAAAGAATATTTATTATTGATATAATTTTAATTTTCAAAATATTATATCAGTATATATATTGAATTAAAAGTATTTATCTAAACCTTTTAAAATTCTTTAATATAATTTTTGAGTTTCCATTTTGGTACAATTTTGGAGAATTGAGAGAGTGTAGAATGATGATTTTAGGTGGTTTAGATAAATTACTTATATATAATTTATGTTATTTTATATTTTTAAAATTATATTAAGATAAACATTCATTTATTATTATCTAAAATATATTCTTTTAAAAAGTATGAAATGTTCCTTTTTTTTCCAAAGTCTTCATTCCAAACATGCAATCAAGCTTAATGATATATTAAAAATTTTGAAAATAAAAAACTTGTTTTTGAAAAAGTTTTTTTTTTTTTTGGAATTGAATGCATAGTTAAGACAAAATATACTCATTTGATTCCTTAATATGCATTACAAACCAGATCATTTATCTATATCTATAATATAAGAAGAGACAATGTTCTAGAAAATACACAAATATCCTTCTGTTTCTACAAACCTCCACGTCAATTTTTTTTTTAATAATAAAGTATTAAAAAAGAAATACGCATATAACTATGTTTCGGAGTTAATTACCTAAATAACCATGTTTGAGAAAATTTATATATGGAGGTGCCAAATGGATTGGCGACACCTCCTAAAAAATTGTAAGGGAGGCGCCAAATGGCATGGCTCCTCTATGTATGACTTTTTGACCAAGCCATATTGAATGACGCCTCCTTGTTAATTTTGTGAGTAGGAGCCAATTGATTTGGTTCCTACATGTATTGGTACCTTCTATAAATATAGCACCTATTTCTCCCACAATGTTCACACTTTCTCACATTCTCTTCTCACTCTCTTCTTATTTTGTGTCACGACGTCTCCCATAATTTTTACGAGAGACAGGTACGTTATTTTCTAAGCCACCAAACCTCCGATGAAAATGAAATTTTGGAGTATTTATTCCATGGAGCGCCTGAAGAGAGAATTGATGCGATGGTTAGACGGAGACATTGAACATGGTGAACAAATTAGAAGGATCCGGAGAAGAAGAACATCCACTTCACTTGCAACTGGAAAACCTCGTTGTTGAGGAAGTCAAAACAGATAGAGACGTAATCTCGATGATGCATGAAGCCGATGAAATTGTTTTGACGGTTGTAATTTCTTAGCTATGTTGTTGCGTTGTTGATTTTATTTTTATGCGGCATATGTGTTGTTCGTTTATTTGGTGTTTGTGTTGTTGCTTTAGCCATTATGACATTTATTGTCGTGTTTGTGTTTGATATGTTGTAAGAAATGTTCGTAATGAAAAATACTTTGTTGACATGATACAAAAATGCAAATAACTGGAATACAATTTTTATGTTGTCGAACTAGTAGCACGAGTGTGACAATTTTTTCGGTTGTGTCCGACCTGACGGCATAAACCACACTCTCTTTCTAGCTTGTCAACAGAGTCTATTTCAGTTGTGATACGCTTGCTTCTAGGACGACCCTTTTTATTCCTTCGCATTTGATCGTTGTGCCAAATTATTTCTCCTTCGTACGCAGGCCAATAATCCGGTTTTGCTACCATTGGAAAGCCATTGTTGTATACGTTGAGCAAAGTCTCTGCCTTGTAAATTAGAGATAAAAGCCGTAATGCATCTTGATGAGCATACGTACATGCTGCAATGACATGAGAACAAGGCATACGAAGGGCTTGAAATTTTCCACAATCGCACCAACGAGATGGTAGCATAACCCTATACTCTTGTCTTGGCAGCCCCTCGTTGTGGTTGATTGTCTCTTTGACAATGAAGTTGTGGTTATGTTGATCGAATCTTGTCACATGATGAGTCATTGCTTTGGCACTTTCTTCCTTAATAAATTTCATGCTGCTTTCATTCCACAGTTGTCCCGATTGTAATACCGCATTCCATATTTCACCTCTTTTTGCAAACAATGAAGCCATCCTAAAATATGTTGATTGGACCAAAGCGGTTACTGGGAGGTTTCAGATTCTTTGAATACACCATTCATTGATTCAATCAATTTGTTGTCATGTGGCCCCATCGCTGTCCATTATCGTATGACCTCGTCCATTTCTCCATTGGAATATTATCTATCCACCTACTTGAATCTGGATTTGACAATCTGATCTCCTTGCGATAGTGTTGGAACGAAGGTTGTGTTAATGCATACCCCGCGTTCATAACTGTTTTTCGAAGAGCTCTGTCTTTGATCTCCCGCATGAAATTTTGTACGATATGTCTAACACAGTAGACATGTGTAGAAGGGGGGTCATGCCAACCATTAGCAGGATTATTGTATGCACTCTCAATAGAAGCATGTCAGTCGGAGATCAAGAAGAGACCATGTTGGGGGGCCACGTGTGTTCGGAGATTCTTGAGAAAGAAACTCCAACCACCACCTACCTACATTTGGATTTGACAATCTGATCTCCTTGCGATAGTGTTGGAACGAAGGTTGTGTTAATGCATACCCCGTGTTCATAACTGTTTTTCGAAGAGCTCTGTCTTTGATCTCCCGCGTGAAATTTTATACGATATGTCTAACACAGTAGACAATCATTAGCAGGATTATTGTATGCACTCTCAATAAAAGCATGTCGGTTGGAAATCAAGCAGAGACCAGGTTAGGGAGCCACGTGTGTTCGGAGATTCTTGAGAAAGAAACTCCAACCGCCACCAGTCTCTCCCTCAACAAGAGCAAATGCAATTGAAAAAAATGTTACTATTGCCATCTTGTGCAACTGCCATGAGTAGCGTGCCTTTATATTTACCAAACAACCACATTCCATCTATCTGAATAATAGGCTTGCAAGACGCAAATCCTGTGATGCAAGGTTGAAAAGCCCAAAGCAGTTGATAAAATATTCCATTTCCATTGACACAAGATTAGTCTAGGGCATATGCAGGCAATGTTTCCATAATATAAAGTGTTTCAGAAGCATACGTGCGAAGTGCATGCTTGTAGCACGGTAATTCTTTGTATGAATCCTCCCAGTTTCCGTATACCTTTTCAATAGCCTTTGTCTTTGCTAACCATGCCTTCCTGTATGAGGGAGTGTAGTTATAGACTGTAGCGGTGTGAGAGATTATTGTTTTCACCTTCTCAGACGGATCATTGCTGATGAGTGGATAAATTTCGTGAGATATTAGATCATAACTTAGTTTACGATGATCTTGCGATGCAGTAGAATTAACGCAAATGTGGGTGGACATAGAGCCTATCACCCAACAATCACTTCTCATCCTGTATGATGCGGTGAGCCTGAACATACACTCTGGTGGACACACTTGATTTTGTACCTATCCGCATTTGTTCGATCTACCCTAAAATCGACAGAGTTTAACATGTGATACTTTTTTACAGCCAGCACACATTTTTCTTTTGAAGAAAACTTGTCTTTCTCTTTTAAATTTTCATCTGACTGCATATAACGGTTATTGAAAATATCAGATGACGGTTCATCTTCGCCCATGTTGAAGTTTGTCATGCGCGAAGGTGGTGTGTAGATTTTTACGGATGCACTTTTTTGCTCCAAGCATGAGGTTGATGGAGAATGGAGTCCCTTAACCCCGTCAACCACAATCCGTTCAAGTTCCCCTGTGCAACAAGGTATGTCTATATCGTAATTAATTTATTATTTCTCTCTTCATAAATAATTGTTTTTTTATTCCTTAGGTTTGCTGTAACGGGTATGGATTACAACAAGAATCCAAAAAGTAATGTGTCTATATATCGTAATCTTTTGGATCACCTTGGCCCCGATGATGTACGCATTAACTCGAAACTTTTCTTCTTTTAACTTATGCCCTTTTTAAGTTATCATTATTCTATTTTAATATTATCCACAGTTTATTTGGAGATCATATTTGGTTTTAGACCATGAACCCAACCACGAGGATGCATTAGTTTGACTGCAACTACTGCAATCATATGGTTCAACATCGTGGAGATGCACCAAAGCGACCGTGTAAAAATGCAGTTCGGAATGCATCAAGAAATACCGCGCGCTACAACTTGTTTATAACCTTGGCATCTCAAAAGGGTTGACGACCAATGGGGTATTAATTGGAGTGAATTCGCTCCAGAATGGTGTAAGATGTGGCATAGGCGTCACTGATATGTCTTATAATTCCCCGTTTTCCTCAACCAGAATAATATGCGACACACTGATAATTTATATTAATTGGTACAGATCGATTACTAAACCTGAAATATTTGTGTCTCACCCGAGGTATTTGAACGACCCATGCACACAATGGGCACAATCCTCAAGTTCCCTACAACAACACCAACAATCATACACCACCCAACAACAACCCGAACAACAAACACTTCACACATACCCCTCCCACCAAACACCACGACGACGCAAATCCACAAACACCCAACCCCAATCACAATCTCAATACCCATAGACCCATATGCCCCACACACAATCACAACACCAAGAAAACCAACCTTCCTGTTATCTCGATATGGGCCCCTCATCATCTCACCCTAGCCCAGACATGGGTGATTTTGAAGCATATTCCCCAACCAATCCAAGTTACGATCAACAAGCTCAATACCAATACACCCAACAACTACATTACCAAACTCCACAAAATGCATTTGCTTTGCACTCCCAGTATTCATACGACCAGTGGTATCGACCACCCATGGAACCTCACCCCCAACCAATACGACCAAAATTTGAAGGCATGGGTAACCGACTGTTTCAAAGCGGAAGCACAATCAATGATGATCTGACGGCTTTCATGGATTCTGAATGCATCGACTACGGAAGGCCTTCGACCCTACCGCAACAGCCACCGACCCAGCCGTAAGAGGAAGATCGTCGAAACCCACCACGATGTATACAAGGACGCGGGTGTGGAATAACTGGTCATTTTCACGTCCCGGGACATCACTGAATAATATGTCACTTTTTTCTCATTATGTAATCGATTAATTATTAATGGAGTATTTTAATTACGTAATTGTTATTTATTTTTTTAATAAAAAAAACTAAATGCACATAGGCGCCAAATCATTTTGCTCCTACTCACAAAATTAACAAGGAGGCGTCATTCCATATGGCTTGGTCAAAAAGTCAAACATGGAGGAGCCATCCCATTTGACGCCCCCCTTACAACTTTAGGAAGTGTCGCCAATCGATTTGGCATATACATTTCAGAAACATGGTTATTTAGGTAATTAATTCCGAAATATGGTTATTCGCGTATTTTTTTTAATACATTGTTATTCCAAAAAGAAAATTCCCTCCACGTCATCTTTTTTTTCAAAATAACAATTACCCCTTTTGTTTTGTATAACTTTTGAACTACCAAGTCTTTGCTTGGTCCCAACTCAAAAATTGGTTAACATTGAATGTATTCTTACATTAAAGGTATTCTGAACTTTCTGTCAAATCAATAAATCTACTTTTCCATCAGCAATCTCTTTTTCAATCTGCTTTTAATATTGCACTAAAACAAGCTACTCATCCATTGCAATTTTCCCAAAACCCGTGTCTTTCTCATCAATGTAAACTTTAAACCCATGTTCCGAAAACTTCCCCCTACAACTCTCTAATTGATTTCAAATTTCCAACCAGCTTTTTTTTATCCACTACTGCAAATGCTTTGTTCGTTAAACTAGATAAAATGGATCTAAAGCTCTTATTCTTAATCTTTCAAAGTTCTTCTTTTGTTACAAGGTTTTGACATTTTATTATAGGGTTCTTTTTTCTTTTTCGTTTCAGTTTCGTTTTTTAGTTTTTGTTTCACCCTCATACGCAGGATTCCTTATTTTGGGGCTAAGTTTAAAATATTTAACATTGTTATTGTTTCGTTTCGTTTCATATCTCAAAGTTGAATCAGGTAAAAATCAATCTCTCTATATATTAGAGATAGATATATTCTATAAGAAGAAGGGTCATTAAGAGGAATGCCATCTGAAGTGGAGAGCTTTAGATTAGGATCAAAAGGTATAGCTGAAGGCTTGGCTGCCAAGAAACCTGTGTCTTCAAGCAATTGAAGAGTGTACTTCCTTTGGTTCATGAATATACCTTTAGTGGACCTGGCAATCTCAAACCCTAAAAAGTATCTCAGTTTTCCCAAATCCTTAATGCTGAACTGTTGGTCAAGGAGGCGTTTAACATGGTGAATCTCATCAATAGAATCGCCAGTTAAAACTATGTCATCCACATAAACCAGTAAGGCTGTAAAGCTAGTGGAGGAGGATTTTACATATAAAGAACAGTCAGCCTGAGATTATGCATAACCAATAGATATCAAAAAAGAAGAAAGCTTAGCATACCATTGCCTACTAGCTTGCTTCAAGCCATACAAGGATTTTTGGAGTCTGCAAACTTGTGAAGGATTAGAAGTCACTAAGCCAGGAGGTAAAGTCATATAAACTTCCTCATTTAAATCTCCATGCAAAAAGGCATTGTTGACATCTAATTGCTCTAGATGCCAACCTTTGATTGAGGCTATGGACAAAAGAACTCTGACTGTGGTAATCTTAGCCACAGGAGAAAAAGTATCAAAGTAATCCACTCCTTCCATCTGTGTATAGCCTTTAGCCACAAGTCTGGCTTTGTATCTCTCTATGGATCCATCTGCTCTGTATTTCACTTTATAGACCCATCTGCATCCAATAGGCACTTTACCAGGTGGAAGATCCACTAATGTCCAGGTATGATTAGCAGCAAGAGCCTGCAATTCAACATTCATAGCATGCTTCCAACATTCAAATTGGTTAGCTTGTAGGAAACTAGATGGTTCAGAAATAGATGTAATGGTGGAGCAGAAATGATGAAAATCTGGAGAGCAATTTTTATAGGACAAGACTGAGGACAAGGGATAAAGAACTTTAGAGGCTGTAGGAGTGGCAGAGGAGGAGTAACAATGATAATCAGCAAGATATGAAGGAGGATGAGTAGTTCTAGTAGAATGCCTTGGAAGAAGCTGATTATTAGGGGAGGAATTGCTGCTAGAAGGATTATCAGGTAAAGAAGAAACATGAGTAGGGGATGGACTAGAGTCATGAGTAGGAAGGGGACTAGAATCTGAATTAGTAGGGTCAGAGGCAGTAGGCAAGTTATTATCTATTGGTTCATTAGAGGGCACAACATTGTCCAAGGGTACAATGGGAGTTATGTCATCAGATAGAGTAGGGCCAGAATTAGTACATACAGGGCAGGGAGGAACAGAATTGTTATCCTGTGGACAAGGTGAGGTTTTAAAAGGAAACAGATTTTCATAAAATATAACATTTCTTGACACAAAGATATTGTGATGTGTCAAGTCATAAAGAACATATCCCCTAGTGCCTTCTGTATAGCCTATAAAAACTGCCTTGCGAGCCCTAGGGTCGAATTTAGTCCTATGAGCCATGAGAGAAGTGGCATAGGTTAAACAACCAAAAACCTTAAGGTGAATGAGGGAGGGAGGCTCTTTGTACAGAATTTCATAAGGACATTTCATTTTGAGTAAAAGGGTAGGGAGGCGATTGATGACATGAATAGCTTGCTGGATGCAGAAATTCCACATGGTCAAAGGGACATTGGATTGAAAGTGTAGAGCCCTAGCTACATTAAGTATGTGTTGATGTTTCCTCTCAACAATTCCATTTTGTTGAAGGGTTTCAACACAAGACTTTTGATGCAAAATGCCCTTAGAGGAAAGAAAGTTGTGAAGAGTTAGAAACTCTGTACCATTATCAGATCTTATGCATTTTATGTGCTTATTAAACTGTTTCTCAACATAAGCTACAAAATTGATGAAACTAACTCTAGTCTGATCTTTAGTTTTCAGAAAGATCACCCATGTGAACCTAGAGTGGTCATCAACTAGAGTAAGAAAGTATTTGTGTCCTAACAAAGAGATAATGGAAAAAGACCCATAGGTCAGCATGAATGAGATCAAAAATATCAGAAGAGCATGTAACACTGTCAGGAAAGGGAAATTTCTTTTGTTTGGCCATATAGCATGAATCACAAGGAGTAACAATATCTTTACAAGAAACAAATGGAAAAACTTGAGCTATGTTTTCTAAACCCTTTTGGGAAGGGTGACCTAGCCTCATGTGCCATATAGTAGTATCATTAGGCATTACAGAGTTACAAGAATTATTACAAGTAGAAGGAAAACTATTTGAATGGAGAACATAGAGTCCATGTTGCAGATCAGCTATACCAATCGTTTCCATGGAAGGATTCTGCACAATGGAACAAGAGTCAGCATTAAACTGAAGAAAACAGTTGTTGAATTTAGACAATTTTGCAACAGAGATCAAATTAACATTGAAGGAAGGTATATAAAGGACATTGTGCAATGTTAAGGAAGATGTAAGTTGGATAGAACCAGAAATAGAAGCAGATAAGTGAGATCCATTAGGTAGAGTGACAGAGATTGGAACAATTTGATGATAGTTAGAAAAAGCTGAAAGATTGAAAGAGATATGATCTGTGGCCCCTGTGTCAAGGATCCACAGGGAGGGAGACTTACCATTGGTGGTGGAGGATAGAGTGTTAAGTGTAAGAGGAGATGTAGACACTGAATTAGTGGTGACAGCAGGTTTTGAATGTTGAAGCAGTGCCAAAATGTTGTTGTATTACTCTTGAGTCAGACCATAAGAGGGATTAGTAGAGCTAGAACCTGATGTAGGTGTCTATGAAGCATTGTTGGCTGCTGTATGAGGCTGAGAATTAGAGCTAGAACCATTGCCTTTAGGCTTGTTCTTGAAGCCTGGAGGGTACCCATGCTTGATAAAACAAGTATCAACGGTATGGTTAGTTCTTCCACAATGAGTACAGATACGATTTGAGCCTCTTGCACCAGCTACACCTTGATATTTTCCTTTGTGAGGATAAGTCTTGTTTGACTGAGCATCCTGAGAGACATTGAGAGCTATGCTCTCATCAGCATTGCCAGCAACAGGTGCAACAACAGATATAGCATAATTCATCTCTCGTTCTTGCTGAATCACCAATGAGAAAGCCTTATCGATGTCAGGTAAGGGATTCATCATCATGATTTGGCTTTTGGAATGAGTGAACTTCTCATTCAAACCCTTGAGGAATCGAATAACATAGTCTTGATCCCTATAACTACGAATCGAAGCAGAAGCACCACAAGAGCAAGGGATAGCACAAGTACATGATGGAATTGGACGATAGGTTTCCAATTCATCCCACAGAACCTTCAATTGAGTAAAGTAATTGGACACATCTAAAGTACCTTGGCGAAACTTGTAGAGATCTTCTTGAATGTCAGATATGCGGAAAATGTCGCTATGTGAAAACCTAACCTGCAAATTCTTCCATACACCTGCAGCTGTGTCAATCCAGAGAACCGAACGTGCAATTGATGCAGAAATTGAGCGTTGAATCCACGCAAGAACCATTGTGTTGCAACGAATCCAAGGCGCAAAGAGGATATCGGAAACAGCAGGTTTGGGAAGAGAACCGTCGATGAACTTATCTTTGTTCTTGGAAATCAGTGAGATTTGCATTGAGCGAGACCACGTGTGGTAATTTTTGTCATCGAGCGGTGGAGTAACCAGAACGAGAGCTGGATTCTCGTTTGGATGTAGGTAGTAAGGATTAGCGGAGTTGGTAGCGAAATCGAGGAAGCTCTGAGCAGCCATTGTTGCAGAGAGATCGAGCAGAAAAGAAAAAGCTATGCGGAGAAGAGGAAAAAGGAGAGCAACGGAACAACAATGGCTATCAGAGCTGAGATAGCTCTGATACCATGTCAAGGATGCAAGAACTCACCATGAAAGGTGAAAAAGTTTGTTACAATCAAGAAGAAGATAGAGAGAGAGAGAGAAAAGGAATGAATCACTGTTTCATTGATTAGGCAAAAATAGGTTACATGAGAGTTTATATATTCTATACAAGAGTATGCATACTAAGCTACAATAGACTAACTGTACAATATATCTATCTCTAATACTATATCCATTTATTTCCGTTGTTATAGTTTTCTTTTTAAATGAACATGCTTTAATCTTTTTCTGATATCTTACGAGGTTTTCTGTGTTTCATATCTCAAATGGTGCACTATATGATATGACAGCATGAGCAAATATGTCCTCCCATCAAAATTAATGAGTAGATATTATGCAGTTTTTTTTAGTCTTTTTTCCACAAGTGTAGCTGTGTTTATTTTACTATGTCAGATTCTTTCCTTATAGAATAGAGTGATTGTTATTTTTAGAGCAAAATAATTAATGCACGTTATAGAATATGTATACCGTCTCTATCATTTTTATTATAATATTAATAAAAATTAAAAACTAATAAAATAAAATACATATAAAATGTTAAACTCTTTGAACAACTTAATTTTTTTTTTCCATTTTGTATTAGCTATATCAAACCATAACTTATAGTTTTTTAAAAAACATAAAATTAAAATATGTGAATCAATTTGGTTACACTATTTATATAATATTTTTTCTACTACTGTATCTATTTGGTTACACTTCTTTGTTTATTGGGTTAATCAATTTATTATTTCCTCATATGTGAAAGATTACAATTTAATTTACCAAAAATATAAAAAGAAAAATACATGACATATCACATGTGATATGTCAGATTTGTGTGAATATCTATGAAAATTAGGTTGACCATTCATATTATATTGTACCATGTGAATAGACAATACAAAAAAATAAAAGTGAACAGGTGCTACTATTAGTTGTGGGTCTCCCTCTAACATTGAATTGATAAGAGTAACAATAGTTATTGGTAATAAATAATTACCTTGAATTGATAAATATGTAACATTGATATTTGTGTAATGTACTCCTTCTGGTCTGAATTATAAACAAATATTCTCTTTTTAGGTTCATTTAGTAATGAATGTATCTGGTCTACATAAAAAACCATATACATTCATTATTTAATAAACCTAAAAAGAGAATATTTGCTTATAATAATGGCAAGAGGGAGTATTTTGAAGTAATTTTAATTCTCTTTTATGTTTGTACTTTATTCATGCACATGCTCAATTTATTATTTCTTTATATGTGAAAGATTACAATTTAATTTACCAAAAATATAAAAAGAAAAATATATGTCTTATGGCATGTGATATGTCAGATTTTTGTGGGTATCTATGAAAATTAGATTGATCATTCATAATTTGGATCCTCTCATGCTTTCTCTCCTTTTTTTAATCTAATAGTTAAATATCACACCAAGTAAAAATAATAGTACAAATGAAAGAGAGAGAAACTTGAATCAATGGTTGATAAATATGTAACATTGTACTCTGTACTGTGTTCATGCACGTGTTCTCTATAAATTAACAAAAATAAAATAAGAAATAATAAATACATCATTTTTTAAAAATATAAAAATACATGAGAACAAACTTTTTTTCCATGTCTATTTTTTTTTTAAGATTAAGTTTTATTGTTCTTCCTTAAACAAGTTCCATAGGTCTATGATTAGTTTTTTTTTGAATTTATCTATTTTTTAAAAATACAAATGACGAGAGAAACTTAATAGATTTTGTAGAAAGGTCATATGGATATGGAAGGTAGATTGTAATGAGAGCAAGAAGAGTTTTTTTAGTAAGAGTGAAAAATATATATTTTTTTTAATTGGAGATTTCTCTTTGTAATATAACTTTTGTTATTGAAATTATATTGATACTGAATCTTTTAAAACTTGATCGATATCTTTTATATTTAATATATTAAAGATATAGCATATTTACTAATTTAATAAAAATATGGAAAAATTAAAATAACATACATTTATAGTATCTAAATATTTCCGGAATACCAACGTTTTTTAGTTTTACACCAATATACAAATATTTAGTAATTTTCTCTACCGACAATGATCACATGGATAAGAAAAAATAAATTTCAAAATATTTTTAAAATAAATTATAACATTAATTTATACAAAAACGCATTTTGAATTTTACCATTTAGCAAAATTATATATATATATATATATATATATATATATATATATATATATATATATATATATATATATATATATATATATATATATATATATATATATATATATCAATGACCTTTGGACCAATGTCCTTGCTTCTATTTTCTTTGTCAAAAAAAAATTCCACATTTGCCAAACTTCGTAAACTGTTTTTGTAAAGGCACACTTTAAGATTGTCGCTTTAGCACTGTTTTTGTAAAGGCACACTTTAAGATTGTCGCGTTAGCACCATTTCCTTTTGTTTGCTCCAAAATCCAACCTAGTTCCTCATTCTAAGATACTGGGATACAACTGATTTGCAGCCAATGAAGAACCTACATCCAAATTATTTTCACATCATGACACATAAAACAATGGTGTTGTAAGGTTTCAACCTGACCACAGAAATAACATTTGCTATAATCAATGAAACCAAAACGGAGTAATCGTTCTTTTGCTGCTAATCTGTCATGGCATGCCAACCAGAGTGTAAAGAGGGCCCTTGGCCGCGCCATACTTCCATACTATATATTCCTCCATAAGACATCTTGGTGTTATTCCAGCATATCCTTATGCATCATGCGCATACTGAACCGATTCGGATGCTTCATCTTCCCCCATGTCATATTCTTACTAATGTAGCGACGTTGCTTCTAAACCGCCTTCAAGATCCACGAGAATGTTTGATTCACAGTAATATTCAGGATATCATTATCTTTAGTACAATAACATTGGATCCATCGCACCCACAGACTATCCTCTTTACCCGCAAGATTCCATAAAAGCTTCATGAGGTTTGCATTATTCCATTCATAAAGAGAGATTATATTTAGACCACCTTGTCTTTTGTGGGAACAAACTATTTTCCACGCTATAGGGGATTTTCTCGAACCTTTCTCCGATCCCAACCATAAAAAGGATCTACAGACAACTTCCACTGCCTTGATCACTTTCTTAGGAATCGGGATGCATTGCATCTAGTAGTTCACACTTGCAAAAAGCACACTTTTTATGAGTTGTGTCCTACCTGCAAAACTTAATATCCTAGCATACCAATGTTTAATTATCACCACAATTTTTTACGCAAGAATCATACAGATATTGCTAGAGAGCTTTTTGTTGGTAAGAGGTATACCCAGGCATTTAAACAGAAGAGTGCCCATGGGAAAACTACACAACTTCATAATAGCATGTTGGTCATCTAGGGGAATGTTTCCACAATATACTCTACATTTATTAGGATTGACCACCAATCCAGTAGACATGGAGAATTCTTTAAAACACTGCAAGGCTAGCTGAACCGAAATGGGATTAACTCTTATGAATATAAGTAGGTCGTCCGCAAAACTCAGGTTAATCAGTTGCTGTTTCTCGCATTTTGATTGAAAATTGAAATTAGGAATATCATTCAGCTGTTCCATCACCTTATGTAAGTACTCCATCACAATAACAAATAACAAGGGGAAAATGCATCCCCTTGTCGCAAACCTCATCTAGACTTAAGAATCCCATATTGTTCACTATTGATGTTGTATCTATAGGAGATTGCAGAAACCGTCAGCATAATCCACCTAGCGAATTTAGGCGAGAGTCTTAATTCCTTCATAATGGATTCCAAAGTTGTCCATTCAACTGAATTATGCGCATTTTGCAAATCCATTTGAAGCAAGCATTTAGGAGGGCCATCTTTGACACTATAGCCTTTGACAAGCTCATAAGCTAAAAGGATGTGATCATGAATATGCATACCTGGAACAAAAGCAACTTGGCTTTGATCAATAATGTTCATAAGCACTTAACTCAATCTATTGGTGATGATTTTGGAGATAATTTTGTAGATTGTAGAACAACAAGAGATAGGCCTTAAATCCTTAACCATGGAGGCATTAGGGATTTTAGGAATCAGAGTCACAAGAGAACTGTTGATTGTTGTAAGTAAATTTTCTTTGGTGAAGAATTCATGAATAACATTCATCATATCTGGCTTAATAATCTCCCATGTGAACTTGAAAAACATGGAGCCAAAGCCATCTATACCAGGTGCAGTATTGTCTTTAATGCCATTAAGAGAAATCTTGACCTCTTCCTCACCAATAGGTGCTATGAGCATTTGGCCTTGGGCATTAGATATTTGGGGTCCTTTCCTCATAGAAACAATATTAATACCCTTTATGTTGGGAGAAGCGGAGCCAACAATATTTTTGTAGTAATTGAGATTTTCTTCTTCAATTTCAGCTTGGTTTTGAATGGTGGATCCATCCTCTCTCATCAATTTCTCTCTATAACTCTGTTTGGTTTTATTTTTCAGAGTTGTGTAAAAGTATTTGTTGTTGCCATCTCCTAATTTGGGCCAATCAATCTTGGCTTTCTGCTTCAGTATATGTTCCTCAACATTATCCAAACTCAATACCTCTGCAGAATAGGCTTTGGTTAGCTCAATCATGTCTTTATTTTTCTGTCCAGACTCAAGCTGATTTGGGAAGATTTTCATATTACTCCTAGCTTCCACCACGGTTTGGAAACCGTTATAGAAAGGCAGAACATGCGCTACTAATCACAACGATTATGAGTAACAACCGTTGTGATATAGACCATTGTTTTTTGAATTGCATGCGTCTCATCATTTATTTCTCGCTCTTTAACTTATAGAATGTGGTTTAATGGTCTGGCTCCTTCATGGCATCAATATCTTCTCATCTAGTTTAATTTCAATAACAACAATTTATTGACTAAGTCTACCTCATCATCGTAACTTATCATCGTGATTGTTTTGATGACTTATCATCATAATAATTATGAGATTAATGACGAGGAGGAGGTAGACTTAGCCTATAAATTGTGGTTATTGAAATTAAACTATATGAGAAGATATCAATGAAAGGAAGGAGCCAAATCATTATACCATGTTCTCTATGTTAAAAAATTTATATCTAAAAATTTAGTATAAAAAAACTAAAAACGATTTACCAACTATTAATGGACCTTGCTATATTTTTCAACTTATTTTTAATCCTAATAATTATGCAAATATTTACTTATATTTAAGCCATTTGAAATGAATTTAACTATGCCACACATTAAACCTTAGGCATATGTATTTATTGAAATTAGTATGATTTATCTACTTTGTATATTTTTATTTCTCTTTTAATATCATTTCAAATAAAATTTTAATCTTCTAATAAATGCTAGAACTCATTTGATATGAGATGATTCAATTTCTAGTTAAGTCTATGCAAATTGTTACTTCATATTAACTTTGTTTAGTAGGCTATGCAAATAGATATGCAATTCTTACACCCTAATTATACATCAAATATTTACACCCAACACTGTTCACCGTATTTATACGGTGAATAGTGTTTTTTGAAAATAAAAAATTATATTTATGAACAGTAATGTGAACAATGTCAGTGAACAATCTCAGTGAACAATACATGAACAATAGTCGTGAACAATGTTCTTAAACAGTGGATGAACAATGACTTTTATTAGTAAACTAAAGTTGGTTAATGAAATGTAAAAAATTGGTTAATGAAGTGATATAGTTGGTTAATAAACACTCATATATTAAAAATAATTTTTAATAGTAAAATAAAGTTGGTTAGAAATATAAAAAGTTAGTTAATGAAGTGATGCAGTTGGTTAATAAACACTCAGATATTAAAAATTATTTTTAGCAGTAAACAAAGTTGGTTAATACAATGTAAAATGTTGGTTAATGAAGTTACGAAGTTGATTAATAAACACCCAGATTTTTAGTAATTATGAAGTTGATTGGTAAAATTTAAAATGTTGCTTAATAAAATTATCAAGTTGGTTAATCACATAATTTTGTATCCGTATTCTCCATTATTAAAATAAATGATGTAGGAGAGAGAAAAAAAGATTGACACATAATCTCAACCATTTATTTTAAAATCCAATGGTTCAGATTCATTCTCACATTCTCATATAAATATGGAGAATATATTTAATCCAAGAGTAAGTATTGAAAGAAAACTCCTTATATAACCAGGTCCAAGGTTGGTCACTCCAAAAAGACACTATGAAGTGTTTTTTCTGGAATATTAGGGGTGTGGCTAATACCCCCACCAGACTGGTTCTGAAAAGATTTATCCAAAATCTGAAGCCCGATATTATTCTTCTAGCTGAACCTTGGATGCATTATGACAAATTTCCAGTATCATGGTTGAATAGACTAGAATTGAAATTGTTTGCCTTCAATAGTAGAAATCAGCTTACCCCTAATCTGTGGTGCATCTGCAAGAAGGTAATTAACCCAGTATTAATTGACTCTGGTAGTCAACATGTGGCTTTTAAAATTAACTACATGAACAATACAATTGGAATTGCTGCGGTCTATGCTTCAAATTGTCATGTTGTTAGAAGGCAATTGTGGAATAGTTTGGCATCTCTTTTGGTTGGAGACACCCCTTGGTGTTTCATGGGAGACTTCAATGTCATCTTGGGGAGTCATGAATATAAAGGAAATTTTCTTCCTGCTAAGGGTCCCATGGCAGATTTTCAACTATGGACTGACACTTATAATCTACTCCACATTCCCACTGCTGGCCCTTGGTACACTTGGAATAATGGCAGGCAAGGGAAAGCTCATACGGAAAAGAGATTAGATAGGGCAATATGCAATCAAAAATGGATGGATGTTTGTAGTAAAGTTGCAGTTACCAGCCTAATTAGAAGCAGATCTGATCACCATCCTCTTCTGATGGATTTTGACATAAATGAGGTAAGACATAGAGCTAATTTCAAATTTCTGAAAATGTGGTCGCTGAATCCCTCTTGCAAAGAAGTAGTGGCTAATTCTTGGAAAGAGGAGGTAATAGGATGTCCCATGTACATTTTAACTACCAAACTAAAAAGACTCAAAGAAAAACTCAAGGTTTGGAACAAAGAAATATTTGGAAATGTTCATGAACAAGTTGTGAGTGCTGAAAAAAGGTTGCAGGAAATCCAAGAGGAGATTCATGAGTCTGGTTTCAATGAACAGTTGAGTAATTTAGAGAAAAATGCTCAAGTAGCCTTGGATGATGCTCTTCTTAGGCAGAACTGGTTCTGGCAAGAGAAGGCAAGGGTCAATTGGCATAAGGATGGGGATCGGAATACGGCTTATTTCCACCGAATTGCGAAAATTAGGCATGCTTCCCAAGCTATCTCATCTTTGCAGGTAGGGGACTCGTTGGTCACTGATAACAATGAAATCACGGAACACATTACGAATTATTTTGAAAATCTGTTTACTTCCAATGGTGGGATAATTCAGGATCAGAATTTTGTAGACGACGTAATACCTAATCTTGTAGATGAGGGATCAAATACTTTGTTAACTATGCTCCCCTCAGTTTTAGAAATAAAAAATGCAGTGTTTGCTTTGAACAAAGACGGAGCGCCAGGGCCTGACGGTTATGGAGCTTTTTTCTTTCAAACTTTTTGGGACATTATTCACAAAGAGGTGGAGTCTGCAACCTTGGAGTTTTTCAAAACAAGTTGGCTGCTGCCTAACTTCAATGCCAACATTCTGGCCCTTCTGCCTAAAGTTAATGGGGCTAATTCATTGGGTCTTTTCAGGCCAATAGCTTTGGCAAATTTCAAATTCAAGGTGATTACTAAAATACTGGCAGACAGATTAGCAGCCTTGATGCCTAATTTAATTTCTTCGGAGTAGAGGGGTTTTATACATGGCAGGCAAATCAAGGATTGTGTTTGTCTTGCCTCAGAGGTGGCAAACTCTTTGCATAACAAGTCTTTTGGTGGAAACATTGCTTTGAAAATTGACGTAACAAAGGCTTTCGATACTTTGGAGTGGCCATTTCTCCTCAAGGTGCTTAGAGCGTATGGTTTTTGCCAAACCTTCTGCCATTGGATTGAAGTAATTCTTGGGTCTGCAACAATGTCGGTCTCTATTAACGGTTCCTTACACGGTTATTTCAAGTGCTCGCGAGGGGTTCGGCAAGGGGATCCCCTCTCGCCTTTGTTGTTTTGTCTCGCTGAAGACGTGCTTAGCAGACATATATCAAAGCTGGTGGAAGAGAGGAAATTAAAGCTTATTCAGGCCTCACGGGGAATAATTTTTCCGTCGCACTGTCTATACGCAGATGATATAATGATCTATTGCACGGGCAGGAAAAGCAATCTCCAATGTCTCAGGAATCTGTTTACACGGTATGCTAACTGTTCAGGACAAAGTGTTAGTCCTGCTAAATCAACAATTTTTTGCGGCGCGATGACTCAGTCTAGGAAAACCAGCCTTGCTCAGTATATCGGATTCTCACCAGGTTCCATGCCTTTTATGTACTTAGGTATCCCGATTTTTAAAGGTAAGCCTAGGAGATTACATTTTCAATACTTGGTTGATAAAATCAAATGCAAATTAGCTGGCTGGAAAGCGGTGTTACTGTCGAATGCAGGAAGGGCTCAACTAATCAGGTCTGTGATCTATGGTATGATGGTCTATTCCATCACCACTTATTGTTGGCCTTCTTCGCTAATTAAGGAGCTGGAAACTTGTTTTAGAAACTTTCTGTGGTCAGGAGACGTCAACAAACGAAAACTAGTTACGGTGGCATGGCACAGGATTTGTAGACCGACTCTTGAGGGTGGTTTAAACATCAGGTCCCTAGCTACGTTAAATGAAGCGTCAAAGCTGAAAATCTGTTGGGAGATGATGAATTCAAATGAATCCTGGGCTTCAATTCTCAGAGCTCGGGTTTTACGAGCTAACGGTTGTATTAATCATCATATTTCTTCTACGTTATGGAGCGGAATCAAAACAGAATTTCTGATTGTGAAAGAGAACTCATCAATGCTGATTGGTAACAGTCGAAATACTAGCTTTTGGTTTGATATTTGGTGTGGTAACTCAACTCTGGCTGATATGTTTCACATACCTGCTGCTTGGCATGCCTTCCTAAAAGACACAGTCTCAAATTTCATTCATGAACATAACTGGGAAATTCCTTAACAACTGTCAGATTATTTTCCAAATATTTTATCTATGGTGAGTAAAGTAGTGATACCAACTGTGAATAGAGAGGACTGTTTGGTTTGGAAATTAACCGACACGGGAGATTTGTCATTAAAAGAAGCCTATTCTTTCAAAAGCAAGACCAGCCCTCAACCTCACTGGTCCAGGTTTGTTTGGAGTAAAGACATTCCCCCCGCTAAATCTTTTGTATCCTGGAGATTAATGCACAATAAGCTCCCCACGGACGAAAACCTTAAACTGCGAGGTTGCGCCATGCCGTCAATTTGCAACCAATGCAGACTTAAGGAAGAGACTACTTTCCATCTTTTTTTTAATGTAGATTCGCTGTGAATATTTGGACGTGGTTATCGGAAGTTATTAATATAAGAATTATTATTTCCCACCCAGCCGACCTTTGGAAGCTATGTGACAGGAACTGGAGTCCGCAATGTAAGATAGTGATTCAGGCCCTTATTATCAATATTGTTCATACTATTTGGAATTGTAGAAACATGCTAAGATTTCAGAATACCGCAACAACTTGGAGAAACGCGATTACTCACATCAAAGCCCATGTACAGCTTGCCGGCACCTGGACTAATCACACTTTCCGGAACTCCTCGGATAATTTCAGGATTTTGAAACTGTTTGATATTCCAGTTCATCCCCCTCACACTACTTTGATCAAAGAAATTTTTTGGACTCCCCCGCTTGAAAATTGGGTGAAAGTTAATACTGATGAAGCAGCAAATAACGTTTCCTCAGCTTGCGGTGGTATTTTCCGTAGCAGTACAGGCGATTTTATTGTCGGGTTTTCTGAAAACTTAGGCCTCCATAATGCGTTTTATGCTGAAATCTCTGGAGCTATGCGAGCTATTGAAGTGGCGCAACAACACCAATGGCAACTTTTATGGTTAGAAACAGATTCTACCCTGGTAGTTAAAGCATTTAACAACCAAGCTTCCATCCCTTGGACTCTTAGAAATAGATGGCATAACTGCATGGCTTATACGAAACATATTAATTTTTTGGTTACACATGTGTGTAGGGAGGCCAATTCGTGTGCTGATTTGTTGGCTAATGAAGGGCATTCGGTAGATGGTTACCAGTCCTTCATTAATATTCCGCAAAAGTTATTGTCTAGCGTGATTTCCAACAAGTTAGGTCGGCCTAACTTTAGAATTACAGCTTTTGAGTGAGAGTTTGGTCTGGTCCCCCCTCCTTTTTTGTAATCCTTTCTTTTACTTCTATGATATTTAACTTTATATAAAAAAAAAAAACACTTACTCCAAATCTTAACCATTAGTTTTCATTAATCTAACGGTTTTAATTGATCATTTATTTTAATTATTTATGGAAATATTTTTTATATAGAAAAATCAAGTAGAGCTGTTAGATGAATGATAATCAATGGTTAAGATTTGGAGTAAGTGTTCAACACTTACTCTTGGAGTAAATATAACCCTTCTCTCTCTCTCTCTCTCTCTCTCTCTCTATATATATATATATATATATATATATATATATATATATATATATATATATATATAATTGATTTTAAAGAGTAAAAAAAAACTATTTAACCTTATTTTAGATGTTTCTTAATTTACAAATAATTTTAAAAATAGATTTTAGGTATTTTTAAGTGTTTTATTTTTGAAAAATATATATAATATTCCTATTTTAACATCGAGACCATAAATTCCCCTATTCATTTTTATTAAATGATATGAAATAATATAAGAGGGATATTGTATGTCAAAGAATTCTATATAATATAAGAAAAATTCTATAAATTATTAGTCAAAAAAAATTCAATATAATATAAGAAACTGCCATGTTGGGGGGAACTTATTTATTCAATTTTTTAGATTGTCTAATCAATGCTTTTTTAAAGTCAAATCAAAATAAAGTAAAAAATATAATTGATCCAAAATATTAATGTATGTTAGTGATGTATGAAATTTTTAAATAACTAATTTTTTTTAAAAAAAAATTCACAAATAACCAACATTTCAAATTATTTACGCAAATAGCCATTTTTTTAGCTAAATATACACGTTGTCGCCAGGGGGAGGTGGCGACTACACTTACCTTTTAATAATGTCGCCAATGGGCCTAGTGAAGATGTTCAAAAAATGGGTGTTGTCACCACCCCCTGGCGACAACACCTCCTTTATTTTTTTTTTCAAATTTTTTTATATAATTTTTTTACCTATTATTTTTTACTATTTTGTGCATTATATTTATTGACTTTAACTAGTGTCTTACCCGTGCGTTCGCACGGGTACCCATCGTTTTCGCGCATTGTGATTGAAGAAAATAAAAGATGATAGGGAAAATATTATTTTGTTCCATATTGATATTATTGTAGAAGTAAATATCCTAAAAACAAGTGTATAAATATAGAAATTTCTTTTCAATAGTTTGGGCCAAACTTTGGGGTATATTGATTAATAAACATTATTTTCCCCTTAATATTCAATATTTCGATCAATAACTTCATGTTTCTGTTAATATTCAATATTTCAATCAGTAACTCATGTTCTCGTTAATATTGAATATTTTATTCAATAACTTCATGTTCCCGTTAATAGTCAATATTTTGATCAGTAACTTCATGTTCCCGTTAATAGTCAATATTTTGATCAGTAACTTCATGTTCCCGATAATATTCATTATTTTGATCAGTAACTCTGTATTCCCGTTAATATTCCGAATTTGTTCCCGTTAATATTTAATATTTTGATCAGTAACTTCATGTTCCCGTTAATATTCATTATTTTAATCAGTAAGTCCGTGTTCCCGTTAATATTAATTATTTTGATCAATAACTTCGTGTTCCCGTTAATATTCAAAAAAATTATCAGTAAAAGGTATTAGTAGAAGATTAAATTTGGGTTAAAATTGAAAAAGTTATAAAAATACTAATATTAAAAAAATTGAATATTGAAAATAAAAAGTAATTAAGAAAATAAAGTTTATATATTATTTTATTAGTATGCAATAAAAATTGGAAAGATCAATTATTTGACTTAAATTATTCATGTTTTACCAATAGTAGAACAAAATGTGACCTGCTTAAAGAACAGATAACACAATGTCGATTGTCCAATGCAATAAACTTATTCACATTTACTTTCAACTTACTAACATTGATTCCCGTTAATATTGAATATTTTAATTAATAACTTCATGTTCCCGTTAATATTCAATAGTTTGATCAATATCTTAATGTTCCGGTTAATATACTATATTTTGATCAGTAACTTCATGTTTTCATTAATATTCAATATTTTGATTTGTAACTTCATGTTTCAGTTGTTATTCAATATTTTGATCAGTAATTCATGTTCTCGTTAATATTCAATATTTTATTCAGTAACTTCATGTTCCCGTTAATATTCAATATTTTGATCAATAACTTCATGTTCTCGCTAATATTCATTATTTTGATTCATATTTGCGTATTCCCGTTAATATTCCAAATTTGTTCCCGTTAATATTCAATATTTTGATCAGTAACTTCATTTTCCCGTTAATATTTATTATTTTCATCAGTAACTCCTTGTTTCCGTTAATATTCATTATTTTGATCAATAACTTCGTGTTCTCGTTAATATTCCAAATTTGTTCTTGTTAATGTTCAAAAAATTTATCAGTAACTTAATGTTTCTGCTAATATTTAAAAAAATTATCAGTACCTTCGCGTTCTCTTTAATATTCAATATTTTGTCAATAACTCCGTGTTTCTGTTAATATTTATTATCTTGATCAGTAACTTCGTGTTTCCGTTAATATTCAAAATTTGTTTCCGTTAATATTCAATATTTTGATCAATAACTTCATGTTCCCGTTAATATTCAATATTTTGATCAGTAATTCATGTTCTCATTAATATTTAATATTTTATTCGGTAACTTCATGTTCCCGTTAATATTCAATGTTTTGATCAGTAACTTCATGTTCTCGCTAATATTCATTATTTTGATCAGTAATTGCGTATTCCTGTTAATATTCCAAATTTGTTCTTGTCAATATTCAATGTTTTGACCAGTAACTTCATGTTCCCGTTAATATTTATTATTTTGATCAGTGACTTTGTGTTCCCGTTACTATTCATTATTTTGATCAATAACTTGGTATTCTCGTTAATATTCCAAAGTTTTTTTTTGAATCAAAAGGATATATTATTAATTCAAAAACAGTCAAAGTACAAAGGTGATCATAGATCCAACCTTCCAAACAAACTAAAAAACAACTAAAGCATTAAGGTAGCTATGTGCTTCCTTAATTTGGGTGAATACCACCCTCTATACATCGCTTTCTCTATAATTCTATCTCCAATATCTATACTTGTATTCCTATGAGTACTACCCCTAAAAATTATATCATTCCTATATTGCCAAACACCTTATATGGTTTCAGTAATTGCTATCTTTAGGATCCTAAATCTCCACCCTTTTTTTCCAATCATACGGGTAATCCACCCAAGCTCAATGGACCAAGGTTGAGGCTCATGTGAAATTCCTATCCACTGCAGAACATATTTCCAAACTTCCTTTACAAACCTGCATTCAAACAGAAGGTGATCGAGTGTTTCATCACAAATATTACACAGGCTGCAAATGTGATCAATAATCAAGCCAATCCGTCTCAGTCTATCCTTGATACTCAATCTGTCATGGCAGGCCATCCATGTGATGATAGTAGCCCTAGGTTTAGCACTGTTTCCTTGTAGTAAATACCTCCAAGGCACCCTATCTTAGCCCATCAGTTTGTCATACAACTTATGCATACAAAAGCTCCTCTTTTGAATCATGTGATCCCACATTGGTTGCAGATTAGGGAGATGCTCTCTAAGTCTCAAAATTTTCTTTATCACCCATGAGCAACTGTTGCTAATGTCTGCCTCCATCAAAGTCTTCTTCTTAAGATAATGGGCATGCACCCATTTAACCCAAAGGTTGTCATCTTTTAAACTCAGATTTCAAAGGCACTTCAAGAGAGCAATATCATTCCAGAGACAGAGATTAAAGATGTTCATACCTCTAAGATTCTTTGGCCTGCAAACTAAATCCCAAGCAATGGGACTCTTCTTGATGACAGTTGCTTTCCCAGTCCACACAAAACTTCTACAAATACTATCTATCTTCTTTATGACAGCCATGGGGAGGGGAAGACAATGCATCCAAAATTGTGCAATAGCAATGATAGTAGTTTTCACCAGTTGTATTCTACCTGCCATACTCAGTAATTTAGATGACCAATGTTTCACTTTAGCCAGAATTTTATCAATGAGAGGGAGATAATGTTTGATATTCAGTTTTCTAGTGGTGAGTGGAACCCCTAAGTACCTGAATGGGAGCAGGCCTTCATCATAAGAAGTGAGAGCAGTTATCCTTCTTCTAGTGTCTTCATCCACTCCACCAAAGAAGACTTTGCACTTCCTTGGATTCACAATCAGCCCTATAGTGCCAGCAAAAGTATTCATAACTTTCATCATCATCTCCATAGAGACAACATCACCCCTGCAAAACATGAGCACATCATCAGCAAAAGAGAGGTCTGTGATTCCCAGTTTGTCACATTTTGGATGGTGTTTGAAAGCTGGTTCCTTCTGCATTTTAGCCATCAATCTGTTCAGGTATTCCATCATTACAACAAAAAGAAGTGGAGTTATGGGGTCTCCTTGTCTGACCCCTATTTTGGCCTGCATCTCAGTTGTAAGAGCACCATTAACCCTGAATCTATATGTAACCGTCCTGACCACCAGCATAATCCAATGGACAAATCTACATGGTATGCCCAGCTCTCTCAAAACAGTTTCCATGGCATGCCAATCTACCATGTCATAGGCCTTTTGTAGGTCCAACTGAATCATAACCCTAGGAGATCCACCTTTCCTATTATACCCTCTGATTAATTCATAAGCTAACAGTATATGATGGTGAATGACCTGACCAGGGATGAATGCTGCCTGGGATAAATGAATAACACTTTTCAACATCTTGCCTAACCTGTTAGTGAGAATCTTTGATATGATTTTATAGAATGTTGTGCATTCAGCAATAGGCCTGTAATCTTTGACACTCCTTAACTCTTTAGTCTTAGGCACCAGAGTAACTGCAGTCTGATTAAAAGGCAAGAATAGTCTATCATGCTCAAAGAATTCCTACACTGCCCTAACCACATCTTCCTTTATGATATGCCAACAAGATTTGAAAAATTTGGAACCATATCCATCAACACCAGGGGACTTTAAATCACCAATTCCTTGTAAAGTTTTATCAATCTCATCAACTGTGACCTTACTGACCAAAATTTCTCTCTGCTCCTAATTAAGTTGACTGCCTGCTCTTAAAGCTTCAATATCAACTTGGTGGAGACCACTACTTTCCTTTCCCATCAGATTTTTGTAAAAACTATGCACCTCCTGTGTAATGTCTTCTTGAGTGGTAATAATAGTTCCATCTTCTTTTTGAATAACAGCCATTCTTTGGGAGCATTGTTTAGATTTGAGACAAGCATGGAAATAGGCATTATTGCCATCTCCTAATCTGATCCAATCTATTTTAGTTCTTTGTTGTAGCATTTTTTCCTCCATCTCATTCCAGTATAGCACATCCTCAGTCCTGGTCTTAACCAAAGCAATAATGTTAGGATCCATCTTATGACACCTAGGTTCTTCATAAGCCTGGTCCAACAGTTCCCTTGCCTTGTTCTTCTTATTCTGAATGTCATTTGTTTGTTTCTGCAGCTTCAACAAGTCAGGTTTCAGTCTCTCAAGCTTTAGCCAGAGTTTCTGCATAGGGGTCCCTCGAGCAGGCTGATTCCAGTTTCTTTCAACACACTCCAAATAGCCTATAGCATCAACCCAGCAATTGTTGAATCTAAACTGCTTCTTACCACAAGGAGCTTTAGGAGCAGTCAAATATAACATTGCATGATCTGATACATGAGGAGGGAGGATAGTGAGAGTAGCTTGACTATTTGTATGGAACCATTCAGCATTGGCTAGCAACCTATCAATACGAGAGTAAATGGGATTATTAGCTTGCTTGTTAGTCCAGGTAAAGAATTCACCCTTGCTATCCATTTCACCTAACCCAGTAGTCTCCATCATAGCTTGAAGATCCTCATATTCTATTTCAGTAACAATGTTTCCACCAATCCTGTCCTGGCTTGACATCACATTGTTAAAATCTCCAACAGTACACCAAGGTCCAGTTTGATTCTTGTGAATATCTTCCAAATCCTTCCAAAGTCTTTTCCTATGTGTCAGCTCATTATGAGCATATATGGCAGTCATCCAGTAATTAAAACTACCATCAATAGCATACACACCACAATGAATAAACTAGCTCGAGCTACTAACATGTCTCACATTTACTTTATTAGGATTCCACTCAACCCACAATCTTCCATTACCATGGTGGCAATAGTTGTCAATGTAGTTACCTTTAAAGCCAAGCTTATTTCTTATCATAGGAGCTTTACTTTCCTTGACCCTGGTTTCTATCAGGACTATAATATCAGGCTGCATCTTTAGGAGATGGGAGCTAATCTCCCTAAGCTTACCAGCTTTATTTAGCCCCCGAATATTCCTAACAGCTAACATGGTCCTCAATCATAGGGATTTTGTGCGCCATTCAAAGCCCCCAAAGCCCCAAAACCATTAATACATTGTAAACTAGCAGAAGAATCAGTTTGCACAGTGCCCTTACCTCTATCCCGAACTGCTTTACTCACAGGTGTCCAGATTCCTTCTTCTTCCTCTGGCTTCTTGAGATTCTCAGTATGATCTTTCACTCCACTAGTCTCTGGCTGTGCTATCTCTGATCTATTGTGCCCTGGTTTTTCAACTTCATCCTTCTTTTTCTTTGGCTGCCATATCTTCTGTTAAGCTATAGTCTCACATTGGTGTCCAATCTTCTGGCATCTCTCACAAAATTTAGGTCTCCATTCATACTCAATGGCCTGCTTTGTCTTTCTACCTTCATTATCAGTGATGGTAATTTCATCAAGCAGCTTCTGTGTGATGTCAATTTCTACCAAAATTCTCGCATATGACACTCTCAATTTATGCATGGTGCATTCATTTGTGACTAGTGGTATACCAATGGCACTACCTATCTTGTTCAAACTTGTGGCTCCCCATAGGTGCAGATGCAATTGCGGAAGTTTGACCCAAATAGGTAGGGTGCGAAGCAGGTCCGTCTTGAGGTTGAAATCGGGCCTCCATTCACGCAGCAGCATCGGAATGTTGCAGATGGTGTAAGGACCTCGCATAAGCACAACATCCATATCATCATGTGTCTTGAATCGGAGGATAAAGTATCCATCATCATGATAGAAAAGATCTGGTAATTGAATAAAATTCCATGCCTTCAACATGAAGCTCTTCAGTGCGTGCATACTCAAGTCTTCCCCCAGCATATACAAGATCAAGGCATTCTCCCAGAATCGTAGTTCCGACTCAACACCAGCTTCCTCGATGACGATATCCACTTCCCCGTTCACAATGGTTGGTGGAACATACATCATAGTTCTGCCCTTCGCCGGATTCCGATTCCCACTAATGACATCCACCCAAAGTTTTCTAGGTTCCTCATTCTCCTTCTCCGTTTTTAGGGTTTCGCTATCATTTGCATTCTTTGAAGTTTCTTGATTAATCACAATTACATCAGGTTTGTTTACAGGCTCAGTTGCAGGTTCCTCTGTTTCCTTCACCGGTGGTGCCGCCGGTGTTGGAGGAGTAGTAGCCACCGGAGACACCGTTTTTGGTGGCCGTCCCCGAGTTCTCCTAGACCCCGTTGGCATTGCAATGTAATCAAATTAGCGAGAATACGTTGAAGAAGAAACACACAGGAATTAACACATTCAAGTAATCGAATGCTAATAATCAATAATATTCCAAAGTTATTCTTGTTAATGTTCAAAAAATTTATCACGAACTTAATGTTTCTGTTAATATTTAAAAAAATTATCAATAATTTCGCGTTCTCTTTAATATTCTATATTTTATCAATAACTCTGTGGTCACGCTAATAATTATTATCTAATAAAATGTAGACAATAAGAGTTATGTAATACATGTTAAAAATAAAAAGTTATTTAACGTTATTAAATAAATTATTACTTTTAATATTTTTTATTAATAAAACTATTATTTAAAATAAAGATTTACTTTAAATACTCTAAATAAATTTATTATATTTATATTATTTATTGATATTTTAAAATATAAATAGTTTATTAAAATGTACATATTAAATTTTTAATATTTTAAGAATAAATTAATAGTATTAAAAATGAAAAATTGAGATTATTTTTATTGTTATGTCATAAAGTAACATAAATTATATTTAAATTAATTTTTTTAATCAATATTTTAAATTATACTTTGTAATGTTATTTCATGGTTCAACCATTCCATCATAGAAAATATAAGATCTCTATGCGATCAAATCAATCCAAATACACCCCACCATAAATGTAATTTAAATGCATTTAGTACATTATAAATGAGGATGTCCTCTATAAATTTAATCCAACAGTCAACTTAGTTATTTTTAATGAATTTCAATATAATATTATTTGTTTTTTATTTTATAAATATAATATAAATTATTCTCTTACAAAAATTATAAAGTTTCATATTCAATTTTTTTTTAATTATTTAGATTGACCATTCATGAACCATTTAAATATAATTAAATTAAATGATGTAATAATTTGATGATTCATAATTAACACTAATGTAAAAATCTTTTCATTGAATTGAATGTATACGTAAACTGTTTCCAAAATTAAAATGTCTTAAAAATATAAAAAATCATCTTAATTTAATAATTATAAATATAAATAAATTATTACTTTTAATATTTTTTATATTTAAAACTATTATTTTAAAATAAAGATTACTTTAAATACATCAATTAATTTATTTTACATAATTTAAAAAAGTAAGTATCAATAAATAAATTTATTATATTTATATTATTTATTGATATTTTAAAATATAAATAGTTTATTAAAATGTATATATTAAATTTTTTATATTTTAAGAATAAATTAATAGTATTAAAAATGTAAAATTGAGAATTTGTCTTATACCTGTCATAAAGTAACATGAATTATATTTGAATTAATTTTCTTAATTAATGTTCTAAATTATACTGTTGTAATGAATTATTTCATGGTTAAACCATTCCATCACAGAAAATATAAGACCCCCATGCGATCAAATCAATCCAAATACACTCACCATAAATGTAATTAATGTAAAATGAATTTAGTACATCATAAATGAGGATGTCCTCTATAAATTTAATCCAACGGTCAATTTAGTTATTTTTAATCAATTTCAATATAATATTATTATTTTTATTTTATAAATATACTATAAATTATTCTCATACAAAAATTATAAAGTTTCATATTCAATTTTTGTTATTATTTGTTTTTTATTTTATAAAATATGAAATCAATACTACGATAAAATTATAGAATTGAAAGTTCATGTTATTGTTACGCATATATGGTATTAAGTATTCATTTCTAAAAACAAAAGAAGTCAATGAAAATAAAGAATTGGACTTGTACCTAAATATTGAATGAAATAAGATCGAAAAAATTTAACCTAATAACAATTAATTATTTTTTCACAAAAGTATCTCATTAAAACAAATAATTGTGATTTATTTTAAATTTTTTTAAAACTTTCTTATCTAAAAAAATAGGAGGTTAATTTTTTTTTACGTACACTATGTAATATACAAAACGCAAATGTAATTTTTTTTATAAAATTGATTAAATAATCATGAAAATTCAATGGATTAATTTTTTTAATAAAATTATGAATGATAATGAAATATGAAATAAATTTTACAATAAATTATAGAATTGGGTTAATTAGAATTTATGATTCATTTATTATTAATAAATAGGATGAGTTATGAAAAAAATTTGAGAATTCTACCATAAAAATAGAATTAGGAGGTTGATATTATTGTTAAGCATATATCTGGCATTCATTTTTAAATACAAAGTGAAGACAGTGAAAATAAAGAACTGAATTTATATCTAAATATTGAATCAGATTCAATCATAATAAATAAGATATATTTTTAAATGTTTTGCAAAATTATTTTTATAAATACATTATTATATTACTGCATAAGTTATGTAAGAATTATATAATTTTTTTAGAATTTTTAATTGATAAAATATCTAGAATTAGCAATAAGAAAAAAAAAATAGTGTTATATTTCCTACTTTCAATGTGTTAGTTAACAGTTTTTATTATTTTTTTAATATTTTTTAATATTTTTATTTAATTAGTCTAGGTTACACATGATAAATTAATAGAGTTAATTAATTTTTTATTTGTAAGTTTTCTTTTATACACATGTGCAATATAAATAAATTAAAAGGTTGAAACATAATTATATATGTAATTTCGTTTATGAGTATTATTTATTTATTTTATATATTATTTGCTATGTATGAGTGGTGCTTAGCTTGAGTAATAATATTGAGGTTGCATTTTAAAAAAAAAATTTCTATATTTTTTTAGGCTACGATTGTTTAAAATTTAATTGGATTAAAAATAATTGATTAAATTTTGAATAAAGAAATATTAAATTACTCATTAATAAATATGAACTAAAAAATATATAATAAATAAAAGGGATAATAGACATTTACCCTCTGCCATATAGGCGAGATTCGGGTTACCCCCTATTAATTTTTTTTGGATTACCTCTTTGAAATATGAAAAGTTCTATGATTTACCCCCTAGGACCCCCCTGTAAACTTGTTTTTTACACGCTTAGGGGGTACCCTAAAAATACAGGGGGTAATCCAAAAAAAAAAATTAATAGGGGGTAACCCGAATCTCGCCTATATGGAAGGGGGGGGGGGTAAATGTCTATTATCCCTAAATAAAATAGTAAATAGTTAGTGTGATAGAGTGATGGATAATAGTGTGCATGAAAACCCAAAAGTGAAATGAAAAGTGGAACGCGCGGGAAACAGGGACGAGGGAGGCCGCCAAAAGTGGTGCCACCATCACCAGTGAACCAACCTACACCACTGTCACCGGAGAACAAGCTTTCACCATCGACTCCGGTGAAGGAGAATCTTGCTTCGCAATCATCTGATACTTCGCAAACTAGGAAGGAAGAGGAATAAGAAACGGTTCTTGTTGAGGATGAAGATGAAGATTCGGAAACCCTAATCGAAGGAAAATCGAAGACGGAAACACAAACAGAACCTAAGAAGATTGAAGAACGGAAGTTGTGGGTTGATGTTCTTGCGGAGAATCGTAATCCAGCAAAAGGTCTCTCGATGCAATATGTAGCACCAACTATGACAAGCGAAGGAATTGAAATCGAGATTGAAGAAGCTGACATTGCTTATGAAGTACAGTACTGGGAAACAACGTTAATCTTGTATGTGATGGGGGAGGAATTAAGCATGAACATGGTGAAAAACTTCATGGAGAAGACTTGGAATTTTGTCAAACTTCCAAATATGTTTTACAATGATGAAGGATACTTCATTCTTCGTTTCAAATCTCATGCGGATATGGAAGTTGTGCTGATGCGAGGGCCATACACACTTAGAAACATCTCGTTGATGTTGAGGGAATGGAAGGCAGATTTCAACCTAAAGAGAGATATGTTGAGAACTCTTCCACTGTGGGTTAAACTTCCAAAATTGCCTCTACATCTATGGCGAGCGAAGAGTTTGAGTAAGATTGGAAGTGCAATTGGAATTCCTCTTGTTACTGATGAATGTACAACCACTAAATTGAGGGTATCTTATGCTCGACTCTTGATTGAAGTTTATATTACTAAGGAGATGGTGAAAGAGATGTTAGAACAAGATTTGTTCTGATCAATTATCTTAATTTTGATGATAACAATAATATGAATTTTGCTTAAGATAATATGGTACTCTAATCCAATGCAATTTCCTTTTCAGGAAATATATAAAGAGTATGCATAATTCAGCGCTCAGAAGCTTTGTCTCAAAGGGTTCAGCATGCAACATCAGAACATGGTCTGGCAAGACATCAGAAGATGGTCGAAGCAGAATCAGAACATGGGTCTATGGAAGCATCAGAAGAACATGAGATCAGAAGCACTGAAGTTCTGATGGTATCACGCTCAGAAGCACTTCAAGGTCAGAAGATCAGAAGATGCTTTGCACCAAGCTGTTTGACTATGATGATATTCAAACGTTGTATTCACAAACATCAGATCAGAAGGAAGTACAAGTGGCAAGCTACGCTGACTGACAAAAGGAACGTTAAAAGCTATTATAGGCAACGTCAGTAGACACAGCGTGAACAAGGCTCGAGGTAGTTGACAAAAGCGTATAACATTAAATGCGATGCTGTACGGAACACGCAAAGCATTAAATGCACTCAACGGTCATCTTCTCCAACGCCTATAAATATGAAGTTCTGATGAGAAGCAAGGTTAACGATCCTGAACAAAACAACTCATATTAACTTGCTGAAACTCTGTTCTATTCAAAGCTCAGAATCTTCATCTTCATCAAAGCTCACTACATTGCTGTTGTAATATATTAGTGAGATTAAGCTTAAACGTTAAGAGAAATATCACAGTTTGTGATTATAGCTTTTAAGAAGCAATTGTAATACTCTTAGAATTGATTACATTAAGTTGTAAGGAACTAGAGTGATCGTGTGGATCAGAATACTCTAGGAAGTCTTAGAGGTTATCTAAGCAGGTTGTAACTAGAGTGATCGTGTGGATCAGAATACTCTAGAAAGTCTTAGAGGGTATCTAAGCAGTTGTTCCTGGAGTGATCAGTGTGTGATCAGAAGACTCTGGAAGACTTAGTTGCTGACTAAGTGGAGAACCATTGTAATCCGTGCGATTAGTGGATTAAATCCTCAGTTGAGGTAAATCATCTCTGCGGGGGTGGACTGGAGTAGTTTAGTTAACAACGAACCAGGATAAAAATAACTGTGCAATTTATTTTTATCTGTCAAGTTTTTTAAAGCTACACTTATTCAAACCCCCCCTTTCTAAGTGTTTTTCTATCCTTCAATTGGCATCAGAGCGCCGGTTCTAAGGTGCAAGCACTTAACCGTGTTTAGAAAAGATTCAGGAAGAGAAAAACGCTTCAGTAAAAGATGGCTGATGAAACTGCAAAGTCTACACCTGCATCTACATCTGGCTCTGCTGAGCAACACAACGGTAACAATGGTTATACTAGACCGCCGGTATTTGATGGTGAAAACTTTGAATACTGGAAAGATAAACTGGAAAGTTACTTTCTTGGTCTAGATGGTGATCTATGGGATCTTCTGATGGATGGTTACAAACATCCAGTAAATGCCAGTGGCGTAAAGCTGACAAGGCAAGAAATGAATGATGATCAGAAGAAGCTTTTCAGGAATCATCATAAATGCAGAACTGTTTTGCTGAATGCTATCTCTCATGCTGAGTATGAGAAGATATCTAACAGGGAAACGGCCTATGACATATATGAGTCCTTGAAAATGACTCATGAAGGAAATGCTCAAGTCAAGGAGACTAAAGCTCTCGCTTTAATCCAGAAGTATGAAGCCTTCAAGATGGAGGATGATGAAGACATTGAAAAGATGTTTTCAAGATTTCAAACTCTTACTGCTGGATTGAGAGTTCTTGACAAGGGATACACCAAGGCTGATCACGTAAAGAAGATCATCAGAAGCTTACCCAGAAGATGGGGTCCTATGGTGACTGCATTCAAGATTGCAAAGAATCTGAATGAAGTATCTTTGGAAGAGCTTATCAGTGCCTTGAGAAGTCATGAAATAGAGCTGGACGCAAATGAGCCTCAAAAGAAAGGTAAGTCTATTGCATTAAAATCCAATATCAAGAAATGCACTAACGCTTTTCAGGCTAGAGAAGAAGATCCTGAAGAATCAGAATCTGAAGAAGAAGATGAACTGTCCTTGATCTCCAGAAGGCTAAATCAACTCTGGAAGAACAAGCAAAGGAAGTTCAGAGGCGTCAGAAGCTCAAAGAAATTTGAACGTGGAGAATCTTCTGATGACAGAAGATTTGACAAGAAGAAGGTCATGTGCTATGAATGCAATGAGCCTGGACACTTCAAGAATGAATGTCCAAAACTTCAGAAGGAAAATCCCAAGAAGAAGTTTCATAAGAAGAAAGGTCTTATGGCAACCTGGGATGAGTCAGAAGATGATTCAGACTCTGAAGATGAGCAGGCTAACTGTGCGCTGATGGCGACAGAAGATGACGGATCAGAATCTACATCAGAATCAGATTCTGAAGAGGTATTTTCTGAACTTACTAGAGATGAGTTAGTTTCCGGTCTAACTGAACTTCTGGAATTCAAGTCTCAGATTAGTCTCAAATACAAAGAGCTGAAAAAGCTATTTGAATTTGAAACAAAGAAGCTTGAGTTGGAGAATTCTGAATTAAAAGAAAAACTTTTAAAATTATCCAATAATGTTGGATCTCCTTCTGATTCAGAAAAATCCACTCATAGTCTAAACCATATTCTGAAAGAATATGATTTAAGTTTCAGGAAGTTCTTATCTAGAAGTATTGGCAGAAGTCAGCTAGCTTCTATGATATATGCTGTGTCTGGAAACAAAAGAGTCGGCATTGGTTTTGAGGGTGAAACCCCATACAAACTTGAACCTGTTGATGAAATGAAATTCACATACAAGCCATTGTATGATCAGTTCAAGTATGGCCACTCCCATGATATTAGGCACACTTCACATGCTCAAAGTTTTCACATAACACACACCAAAAAGCATGTGACACAACCTAGGAAATATCATGAAACTCGCATTAAAAATTATTATGCTGTTCCTCCTATTGCTTACAATGTTAAACCCAAGTTCAATCAGAACTTGAGAAAATCTAACAAGAAAGGACCCAAGAAAATGTGGGTACCTAAGGATAAGATTATTCCTATTGCAGATATCCTTGGCTGCAAAAAGGACAAAGCACAACATGTCGTGGTACCTGGACTCTGGATGCTCACGACACATGACAGGAAGAAGGTCTATGTTCCAAGACCTGGTGCTTAAGTCTGGAGGAGAAGTCAAGTTTGGAGGAGATCAGAAGGGCAAGATAATTGGCTCTGGAACTATAAAGTCTGGTAACTCTCCTTCCATTTCTAATGTACTTCTTGTAGAAGGATTAACACATAACCTCTTATCTATCAGTCAATTGAGTGACAATGGTTATGATATAATCTTTAATCAAAAGTCTTGCAAGGCTGTAAATCAGAAGGATGGCTCAATCCTATTTACAGGCAAGAGGAAGAACAACATTTATAAGACAGATCTGCAAGATCTTATGAGTCAGAAGGTGACTTGTCTTATGTCTGTTTCTGAAGAGCAGTGGGTCTGGCACAGAAGATTAGGTCATGCTAGTTTGAGAAAGATTTCTCAGATTAACAAACTGGATCTTGTCAGAGGACTCCCTAATCTGAAATTCAAATCAGATGCTCTTTGTGAAGCATGTCAGAAGGGCAAGTTCTCCAAACCTGCATTCAAGTCCAAGAATGTTGTTTCTACCTCAAGGCCATTAGAACTCTTGCACATTGATCTGTTTGGCCCAGTCAAAACATCATCTGTCAGAGGGAAGAAATATGGATTAGTCATCGTAGATGATTATAGCCGCTGGACATGGGTAAAATTCTTGAAACACAAGGATGAGTCTCATTCAGTGTTCTTTGATTTCTGCATTCAGATTCAATCTGAAAAAGAGTGTAAAATCATAAATGTTAGAAGTGATCATGGTGGTGAATTTGAGAACAGATCCTTTGAAGAATTCTTCAAAGAAAATGGTATTGCCCATGATTTCTCTTGTCCTAGAACTCCACAGCAAAATGGAGTTGTAGAACGAAAGAATAGGACTCTGCAAGAAATGGCCAGAACCATGATCAATGAAACCAATATGGCTAAGCATTTCTGGGCAGAAGCAATAAACACTGCATGCTATATTCAGAATAGAATCTCTATCAGACCTATTCTAAATAAGACTCCTTATGAATTGTGGAAGAATAAAAAGCCCAACATTTCATATTTCCATCCTTTTGGATGTGTATGCTTTATTCTGAACACTAAAGATCATCTTGGTAAGTTTGATTCCAAAGCACAAAAATGTTTCCTTCTTGGATATTCTGAACGCTCAAAAGGCTACAGAGTATACAATACTGAAACATTGATTGTGGAAGAATCAATCAATATCAGGTTTGATGATAAGCTTGGTTCTGAAAAACCAAAGCAGTTTGATAATTTTGCAGATTGTGATATTGATATATCAGAAGTTGTTGAGCCAAGAAGCAACGCATCAGAAGCAGAGCTTCTCAGAAGCAAAGAATCTGAAGATCAAGTATCAGCTCCTCTGGAGAATCTAAGCATTTCTGAAGAACCATCTGTCAGAAGATCATCCAGACTCATCTCTGGTCATTCAGAAGATGTCATTCTTGGAAAGAAGGATGATCCAATCAGAACAAGAGCATTCCTTAAGAACAATGCAGACTGTCAATTAGGCCTTGTATCTTTGATCGAGCCAACTTCTGTTGATCATGCTCTAGAAGATCCAGACTGGATAATTGCTATGCAAGAAGAACTGAATCAGTTTTCAAGGAATGATGTTTGGGATCTTGTTCCTAGACCAGATGGATTCAATATAATCGGTACAAAATGGGTCTTCAGAAACAAGCTCAGTGAGAAAGGTGAAGTGGTAAGGAACAAAGCCAGACTGGTGGCTCAGGGTTATAGTCAGCAAGAAGGGATTGACTATACAGAAACCTTTGCACCAGTGGCCAGGTTAGAATCTATTCGTCTATTAATTTCATTTGCCACTCAACATAACATCACTCTCTATCAGATGGATGTTAAGAGTGCCTTCTTAAATGGTTACATAGATGAAGAAGTTTATGTCCATCAACCTCCTGGTTTTGAAGACTCTATGTCTCCTAATCATGTTTTTAAACTAAAGAAATCGTTGTATGGATTGAAACAAGCTCCCAGAGCTTGGTATGAACGCTTAAGTTCTTTCCTTCTGGATAATGGTTTCACTAGAGGAAAAGTGGACACTACTCTCTTTTGTAAAACCTTTAAAAGGGATATTTTAATTTGTCAAATATATGTAGATGATATTATTTTTGGAACATCTAATGCTACACTTGGAAAGGAGTTTGCTGAGTCTATGCAGGCTGAGTTTGAAATGAGCATGATGGGAGAACTCAAGTATTTCCTTGGAATACAAATAAATCAAACATCAGAAGGAACGTATGTTCACCAAACCAAGTATGTGAAGGAACTTCTGAAGAAGTTTAATCTTCTAGACTGCAAAGAAGCCAAAACTCCTATGCATCCAACATGCATCCTAGGTAAGGATGAGGTAAGTAAGAAGGTAGATCAGAAGTTATACAGAGGTATGATTGGATCTCTTCTATATTTGACTGCTTCTAGACCTGACATTCTGTTCAGTGTTTGTTTGTGTGCTAGATTCCAATCAGATCCTAGAGAATCTCATTTAACTGCTGTTAAGAGAATTCTAAGGTATTTGAAAGGTACTACTAATGTTGGCTTAGTTTACAGAAAATCTAAAGAATACAACTTAGTAGGATTCTGCGATGCTGACTATGCTGGAGACAGAATTGAAAGAAAGAGTACTTCAGGAAGTTGCCAATTTCTTGGAAGTCATTTGATATCCTGGTATAGCAAGAAGCAAGCAACTATTGCTCTATCAACAACAGAAGCAGAATATGTCGCTGCTGCTGGTTGCAGTACACAGATGCTCTGGATGAAGAGTCAGTTAGAAGATTATCAGATATATGAGAGTAACATTCCTATATTCTGTGATAATACTTCTGCTATATGTTTATCTAAGAATCCTATTCTTCATTCAAAGGCTAAACATATTGAGATTAAACATCATTTCATAAGGGACTATGTTCAGAAGGGTGTTATATCTTTAAACTTTGTGGATACAGACCATCAATGGGCTGATATCTTTACAAAACCCCTGGCTGAAGATAGATTTAAGTTCATTCTGAAGAACATCAGTATGGATTTATGCCCAGAATGAGAAGATGAGAAGTTCTTACGTATGAGTATCTTCTGAAATGAATGTGGATTTTTTTTAACCAGAAGTTCTGATTGAAATCTTTTAGAAATTATGATTCGGTTATTACTAACGTTTCATTGTCTAAGTTGATTCAGAACCTCTTTTAAAGCAAAACAGCTGTAACGTTTTATCTCGGGATGGTAAACCTGTCGTTACTGTTCATGGATAAGCGCGCGTGCAGTTGAAGGGACACCGACCATAGGTAACTGTGCTAGTCACCTCATTTGCCTTTATTATCTCTCCTCATGTCACATAACATTAAATGCTATCCATCATTTGTTTCATTTTATTTTCTTTTAAATACTCTTCAAACGCTTCTCCTTCCCTCTTATATTTTCTCTATTTCACTCTGTCTCTGTTTTCCCTCTCTATCTCTTTGCATTCCTCATCAAGTTTTTTTTCTCTCTCTCTCTCCTGTTTTTTTTTCTCTTGCTCAAACAAAGTTTTTTTTTAAAATCCTAGTTCAAACCTATGACTCAAAGGCGGCAGATCTCTGCATATCTCGGGATGGCTCTCCTAATACCTCTCAAGTCAGACCTCTTCTTTGATGTTGTTATCAACTTTCACCCAAAGACAGAAGACTTTCTTGAGTTATGGGAAGAGGTTAAGAATGATATTCTTAACTTCTATGATAAGGGAAAGCCCCGTTTGCAACAGCAGTTCTCTGTCTGTGAACTGTCCCTCTCTTCCTCTTTGGTCTCTTGAATCTCTCCTACAGTGGAGGTTCTAGTCTGGAAGACAAGAAGACCACGGGGATTCTTGATGGGTTGACACAGAATGTGTCTTGCTAGGGTTTTGTTTTTAATTTTTGTAGTCATTTCCTCTTGGGATGACTTTTTATGTATTTGCTAGGAATGTTTCTCATCTTGTTAAACATAGGAACCTTTTGTAATATCTTTTGATTATCAATGAAAAATTTCTTTGTTTTTACATTCCAGTGATTTTATTTGTCGTTTTATTCATCTGAATCTTTTGAAATATTCTTTTTGATGTTATGACAAAAATGGGGAGAAGATAAATGATAAATGATTTGATTAATCTATCAGTTGCTGGGTAAAGCTCCCACACATTTTCTAACAAGAACTGCAAGTTCTATATGGTTTAAGTGTTTTGCAGGTATAAAGAAGTGAAGAGAATCTTCAAAGCAAACACAAGAAGCAAAACCATAAGAAGTGTTATTCTGTAAAAAGAATAAGCTCATGGAAACTGAAGCAAGCTGAGTGCTATCAAGCTTCAGAAATCAGAAGCAAGAAAGAAGAATGAATCAGAAGCACTGATAATAGAATTTGATCCATATTTGTCTATTTGCTTTGACAAAATTCTATTTGCTCTGATACATTATTTCAGCCTATATGGCTCTGATACATATCATGTGTTCTAATATACATTTTATGTTCTGACTCGTTCATGCTGACTTTTGTCGTTTAGTTTTTGTTCTGTAACATTTCAGGATGTAGAAATGCTCTGATGATGCTCTGGTACATTCAACAATGTTCTGATACAAATCTAGCATGAAGTGATGTTGGTAGAAATTCAAAGCTCTGAAGCTATCCGAGGGAAGCAGAAATCAGAAGCTGTGAATGTTCTAAAGATCCAGAAAACTCAAGTTCTGAAGCTGTCCTAAATGGAAGCAGAAATCAGAAGCTGTGAATGTTCTGAAGATCAAAGAAATTCAAGTTCTGAAGCTGTCCTAAATGGAAGCAGAAATCAGAAGCTGTGAATGTTCTGAAGATCAAAGAAATTCAAGTTCTGAAGCTGTCCTAGATGGAAGCAGGAATCAGAAGCTGTGAGTGTTCTAGGGATCTAAAGAAATTCTAGTTCTGAAGCTGTCCAATGGAAGCAGAAGTCAGAAGCTATGAATTCTCTAAAGACAGAAGCTTATGTGATCGTCTCTACCGAAATAATCAGGGAAGTCTTTTATTAAAGTTCTTCGAGTATTTATTTCAGGGGGAGATTATTTATCTCAGGGGGAGATTGTTAATCTCAGGGGGAGACATATTCATATGCTTATGCTATAGCTGTGTAATTTGTCTTTTGCCGTCTGCTCTTTCTGATCGCAAATTCATATCATTTATATATGTTTTTGTCATCATCAAAAAGGGGGAGATTGTTAGAACAAGATTTGTTCTGATCAATTATCTTAGTTTTGATGATAACAATAATATGAATTTTGCTTAAGATAATATGGTACTCTAATCCAATGCAATTTCCTTTTCAGGAAATATATAAAGAGTATGCATAATTCAGCGCTCAGAAGCTTTGTCTCAAAGGGTTCAGCATGCAACATCAGAACATGGTCTGGCAAGACATCAGAAGATGGTCGAAGCAGAATCAGAACATGGGTCTATGGAAGCATCAGAAGAACATGAGATCAGAAGCACTGAAGTTCTGATGGTATCACGCTCAGAAGCACTTCAAGGTCAGAAGATCAGAAGATGCTTTGCACCAAGCTGTTTGACTATGATGATATTCAAACGTTGTATTCACAAACATCAGATCAGAAGGAAGTACAAGTGGCAAGCTACGCTGACTGACAAAAGGAACGTTAAAAGCTATTATAGGCAACGTCAGTAGACACAGCGTGAACAAGGCTCGAGGTAGTTGACAAAAGCGTATAACATTAAATGCGATGCTGTACGGAACACGCAAAGCATTAAATGCACTCAACGGTCATCTTCTCCAACGCCTATAAATATGAAGTTCTGATGAGAAGCAAGGTTAACGATCCTGAACAAAACAACTCATATTAACTTGCTGAAACTCTGTTCTATTCAAAGCTCAGAATCTTCATCTTCATCAAAGCTCACTACATTGCTGTTGTAATATATTAGTGAGATTAAGCTTAAACGTTAAGAGAAATATCACAGTTTGTGATTATAGCTTTTAAGAAGCAATTGTAATACTCTTAGAATTGATTACATTAAGTTGTAAGGAACTAGAGTGATCGTGTGGATCAGAATACTCTAGGAAGTCTTAGAGGTTATCTAAGCAGGTTGTAACTAGAGTGATCGTGTGGATCAGAATACTCTAGAAAGTCTTAGAGGGTATCTAAGCAGTTGTTCCTGGAGTGATCAGTGTGTGATCAGAAGACTCTGGAAGACTTAGTTGCTGACTAAGTGGAGAACCATTGTAATCCGTGCGATTAGTGGATTAAATCCTCAGTTGAGGTAAATCATCTCTGCGGGGGTGGACTGGAGTAGTTTAGTTAACAACGAACCAGGATAAAAATAACTGTGCAATTTATTTTTATCTGTCAAGTTTTTTAAAGCTACACTTATTCAAACCCCCCCTTTCTAAGTGTTTTTCTATCCTTCAAGAGATTGCAATTAAGGATTGTGAAGGGAGGAAATTGATGCAACCGGTTGAATACGAATGGAAACCTCTCTATTGTGAGTGATGCCAAAGTATAGGGCACAAGTGCAAAGATTATGTGAAGAAACAGTGGAAGCCTAGAGCCAAACCCCCAGATACAATTGTCAGTAATCCTGCTCAAGTCAATAATGTGGTAGTGGATCATAGGAAACAAGAGGAAGAACCTGAGATTGCAAGGCAGCCCGAGGAGAATGTTTGGATAACAATGAGCTCTTCAACCAAAGAAAGAGGTAAAAAAGTCCTATCTGATAATAGCCCTGAGATTAACTGTATGAATGGTTTTGAGGCACTGGAGGTTTTGAATGACCTAACAGTGACCTTGGATAGGGGACCATGCTAGCTTCATGGAATGTTAGGGGACTTAACAAATCAGAAAAATTAAAAGAGATCAGTTCCCGTCTCAATTCTATTAAGCCTGATATTACGATCCTAATTGAAACTAGAGTAAAGGCTACTAAAGCTAGCAAGATTAGAGAAAAGCTCAACCTATATGATAATTACCTGGATAACTACCAATTTCATGATAATGGTAGAATCTGGATCTCTTGGAATGACATAAATATTAATGTGAAATATGTTCATATCTCTGACCAGTATATTCATTGTAGAGTCTTTGACATGAAGGGTGACTTCAAATTCTGGCTGACTGCTACCTATGGTAACAATCACATTGAGCAAAGGAAGAGATTATGGAAGGACATCACTAATATGACACCTAATTCTCCAGACCCTTGGTGCCTAGTTGGAGATTATAATAATGTTACTAGTGCCCAAGATAGGATTGGAGGCAGAATGGTCATGGAATCCGAGTATAGTGATTTGCAGGACATGATGTTACAAGCAGGGCTCAGTGAGATGGATAGCTGTGGAGACTACTTCACTTGGTGTAATAGACACACAATGGATCCTATTCATTCTAGGATTGATAGGCTCATTGGTAATGTGGGTTGGTTTACTAAGTATAGTGACTTAACTCTGAAAATCTTGCCCCCAAGTGTTTCAGACCATGCCCTGTTACTATTGACAGATAGAAACCAGATCAAAAGAGCTAGCAGATTCAAATTCTATAACTGTGTCACTGAACTACCAGGTTATAAGGAAGTTGTAAGTAATAGCTGGAATAAACCTCTGGAAGGAAGCCCTATGTTTACTCTGTGGGGCAAATTACAAAGACTGAAACCTGAGCTTAAGCAGTTTAGTAAGGGCCTGACCAACATGAAGCATAAATTGGAGCAGGCTAGGAAAGACTTAGAGCAAGCCCAAATTGACCTCAGTTTAAACAATATGGATGGTAGTTGGATCAGTAAGGTGAAAAGTTGCACTGAGGAAGTGATTAGGCTTCATGACCTTGAGGAACAAATGCTGATCCAGAGGTCTAAAATAGAGTGGCTTAGATTGAGTGATGATAATAACTCTTACTTTCATGCTTCTATTAAGGCCAAACACAAGAGCAAGAGTATGAACATGCTGAAGAAACCAGATGGTAGTATGGTGTCTGAGTAGTCTAGCATTATGAGTGAAGTCATGCATTTCTATCAACAACTTATGGGATCCAAGGATGATACTTTGAAGCATGTGGATATAGAGGCCATGAGGAGAGGTAAGCAAGTCAGTCCTAGCCAAACAGAGTACCTCACAAGTATTGTTACTGAGAAAGAGATCTGGAATGCTTGAAAGGGTATTGGAGACCTTAAAGCTCCAGGTATTGATGGTTATGGCTCAAAATTTTTCAAGGCTAGCTGGAATACTGTCAAGAAGGATGTGATAGCAGTAGTCCAAGAATTTTTTGTCAAAGGCAAGCTGTACAAAGCTTTCAATAGCATAATTGTTACTCTAATCCCAAAGCATGAACATGCCAATGAAGTGAAAGATTTTAGACCTATTGCTGGATGTACAACATTCTTTAAGATCATCTCTAAAGTCCTGACCAACAGATTAGGCAATATGCTGCCAGACATTATTCATCAGAGCCAGGCTGCATTTATGAAAGGACAAGTGATTCAGAACCACATTCTTTTAGCTTTTGAGCTTATGAGAGGCTATAACAGGAAAGGTGGAACACCTAGATGCATGCTTCAGATTGATCTTAAAAAAGAATACGACATGGGGGACTGGTCAGCTTTAGAAACTATTCTGAATGAGATTGGCTTGCCAAGTAAATTCATTAAATGAATCATGCTGGGCACCACAACAGTCAGTTATAGATTCAATATTAATGGTGAATACTCAGAGATCTTGAAAGCAAGGAGAGGAATAGGACAGGGAGACCCAATCTCCCCTCTCTTATTTGTTATCATGATGGAGTACATGAATAGAGTGATGGCCAAGATGAGCAATAATTCAGATTTTCACTTTCATAGCAAATGTGAAAAACTGAATTTAACTCATCTTACTTTTGCTGATGATATACTGTTGTTTAGCAGGGGGGATAACAAATCTATTGAGGTGCTCCTTGAAGCCTTTTCGTCTTTTTCAAAATCTACTGGGCTCATTGTCAATCCAAAGAAATGCAAGGCATTTTTTGGAGGTATGGATAATGCTGCCAAGACAGAGGTGATGAAAGCTACAGGCTATATGGAGGGTCATCTCCCAATCAGGTATTTAGGCATTCCTTTATCAAGTAAAAGACTGAATATGAGCCATTACCTGCCCTTGATTGATAGAATAATCAGTAGAATAAAACACTGGACAACCAAACTGCTGAGCATTGCTGGCAGAATTCAGCTGGTCAAAAGTGTGGTTGCTTCCATAACTCAATATTGTGTTAGAACAAGATTTGTTCTTATCAATTATCTTAGTTTTGATGATAACAATAATATGAATTTTGCTTAAGATAATATGGTACTCTAATCCAATGCAATTTCCCTTTCAGGAAATATATAAAGAGTACGCATAATTCAGCGCTCAGAAGTTGTATCTCAAATGGTTCAGTATGCAACATCAGAACATGGTCTGGCAAGACATCAGAAGATGGTCGAAGCAGAATCAGAACATGGGTCTATGAAAGCATCAGAAGAACATGAGATCAGAAGCACTGAAGATCAGAAGATGGTATCACGCTCAGAAGCACTTCAAGGTCAGAAGATCAGAAGATGCTGTGCACCAAGCTGTTTGACTCTGATGATATTCAAACGTCGTATTCACAAACATCAGATCAGAAGGAAGTACACGTGGCAGACTACGCTGACTGACAAAAGGAACGTTAAAAGCTACTAAAGGCTACGTCAGTAGACACAGCGTGAACAAGGCTCGAGGTAGTTGACAAAAGCGTATAACATTAAATGCAAAGCTGTACGGAACACGCAAAGCATTAAATGCATTCAACGGTCATCTTCTCAACGCCTATAAATATGAAGTTCTGATGAGAAGCAAGGTTAACGATTCTGCACCAAAACAACTTATATCAAACTTGCTGAAACGCTGTTCAATTCTAAACTCAGAATCTTCATCTTCATCAAAGCTCACTACAGTGCTGTTGTAATATCTTAGTGAGATTAAGCTTAAACGATTAAGAGAAATATCACAGTTGTGATTATAGCTTTTAAGAAGCATTTGTAAACTCTTGAATTGATTACATTAAGTTGTAAGGAACTAGAGTGATCGGTTGATCAGTATACTCTAGGAAGTCTTAGCAGTTGGCTGAGCAGAAAGTCTTAGGAGTGAACTAAGCCTAGAGTGATCGTGTTGATCAGTAGACTCTAGAAAAGTCTTAGGAGTGAACTAAGCCTAGAGTGATCGTGTTGATCAGTAGACTCTAGAAAAAGTCTTAGGAGTGAACTAAGCAGTTGTTCCTGGAGTGATCAAGTTGTGATCAGAAGACTCTGGAAGACTTAGTTGCGGCTAAGTGGAAAACCATTGTAATCCGTGCGATTAGTGGATTAAATCCTCAGTTGAGGTAAATCATCTCTGCGGGGGTGGACTGGAGTAGCTTCGTTAACAGCGAACCAGGATAAAAATAATTGTGCAATTTATTTTTATCGTCCAAGATTTAAAGTCACACTTATTCAATCCCCCCCTTTCTAAGTGTTTTTCTATCCTTCAATTGGTATCAGAGCGCCGGTTCTAAGGTGCAAGCACTTAACCGTGTTTAGAAAAGATTCAGGAAGAGAAAAACGCTTCATTTAAAAGATGGTTGATGAAAGTGAAAAGACTACATCTACATCTGGCTCTGCTGAGCAATACAACGGTAACAATGGTTATACTAGACCGCCGGTATTTGATGGTGAAAACTTTGAATACTGGAAAGATAAACTGGAAAGTTACTTTCTGGGTCTAGATGGTGATCTATGGGATCTTCTGATGGATGGTTACAAACATCCAGTAAATGCCAGAGGCGCAAAGCTGTCAAGGCAAGAAATGAATGATGATCAAAAGAAGCTTTTCAGGAATCATCATAAATGCAGAACTGTTTTGCTGAATGCTATCTCTCATGCTGAGTATGAGAAGATATCTAACAGGGAAACGGCCTATGATATATATGAGTCCTTGAAAATGACTCATGAAGGAAATGCTCAAGTCAAGGAGACAAAAGCTCTAGCCTTAATCCAGAAGTATGAAGCCTTCAAGATGGAGGATGATGAAGACATTGAAAAGATGTTTTCGAGATTTCAAACTCTGACTGCTGGATTGAGAGTTCTTGACAAGGGATACACCAAGGCGGATCACGTAAAGAAGATCATCAGAAGCTTACCCAGAAGATGGGGTCCTATGGTGACTGCATTCAAGATTGCAAAGAATCTGAATGAAGTTTCTCTGGAAGAGCTGATCAGTGCCTTGAGAAGCCATGAGATTGAGCTGGACGCAAATGAGCCTCAAAAGAAAGGTAAGTCTATTGCATTAAAATCTAATATCAAGAAATGCACTAACGCTTTTCAGGCCAAAGAAGAAGATCCTGAAGAATCAGAATCTGAAGAAGAAGATGAACTGTCCATGATTTCCAGAAGGCTAAATCAACTCTGGAAGACCAAGCAAAGGAAGTTCAGAGGCTTCAGAAGTTCAAGGAAGTTTAAACGTGGAGAATCTTCTGATGAAAGAAGATTTGACAAGAAGAAGGTCATGTGCTATGAATGCAATGAGCCTGGACACTACAAGAATGAATGTCCAAATCTTCAGAAGGAAAGTCCCAAGAAAAAGTTTCATAAGAAGAAAGGTCTTATGGCAACCTGGGATGAGTCAGAAGATGATTCAGAAGATGAGCAGGCCAACTGTGCGCTGATGGCGACAGAAGATGACGGATCAGAATCTACATCAGAATCAGATTCTGAAGAGGTATTTTCTGAACTTACTAGAGATGAGTTAGTTTCCGGTCTAACTGAACTTCTGGAACTCAAGTCTCAGATTAGTCTCAAATACAAAAAGCTGAAAAAGCAATTTGAATTTGAAACAAAGAAGCTTGAGTTGGAGAATTCTGAATTGAAAGATAAACTTTTAAAATTATCCAATGATGTTGGATCTCCTTCTAATTCAGAAAAATCCACTCCCAGTCTAAACCATATTCTGAAAGAATATGATTTAAGTTTCAGGAAGTTCTTATCTAGAAGTATTGGCAGAAGTCAGCTAGCTTCTATGATATATGCTGTGTCTGGAAACAAAAGAGTTGGCATTGGTTATGAGGGTGAAACCCCATACAAACTTGAACCTGTTGATGAAATGAAAATTACATACAAGCCATTGTATGATCAGTTCAAGTATGGCCACTCTCATGATATTAGGCACACTTCACATGCACAAAGTTTTCACATAACACACACTAAGAAGCATGTGACACAACCTAGGAAATATCATGAAACTCACGTTAAGAATTATCATGCTGTTCCTCCTATTGCTTACAATGCTAAATCCAAGTTCAAACAGAACTTGAGAAAATCTAACAAGAAAGGACCCAAGAAAATGTGGGTACCTAAGGATAAGATTATTCCTATTGCAGATATCCTTGGCTGCAAGAAGGACAAAGCACAACATGTCATGGTACCTGGACTCTGGATGCTCGCGACACATGACAGGAAGAAGGTCTATGTTCCAAGACCTGGTGCTTAAGTCTGGAGGAGAAGTCAAATTCGGAGGAGATCAGAAGGGCAAGATAATTGGCTCTGGAACTATAAAGTCTGGTAACTCTCTTTCCATTTCTAATGTACTTCTTGTAGAAGGATTAACTCATAACCTCTTATCTATCAGTCAATTAAGTGACAATGGTTATGATATAATCTTCAATCAAAAGTCTTGCAAGGCTGTAAATCAGAAGGATGGCTCAATCCTATTTACAGGCAAGAGGAAGAACAACATTTATAAGACAGATCTGCAAGATCTTATGAGTCAGAAGGTGACTTGTCTTATGTCTGTTTCTGAAGAGCAGTGGGTCTGGCACAGAAGATTAGGTCATGCTAGTTTGAGAAAGATTTCTCAGATTAACAAACTGAATCTGGTCAGAGGACTCCCTAATCTGAAATTCAAATCAGATGCTCTTTGTGAAGCATGTCAGAAGGGCAAGTTCTCCAAACCTGCATTCAAGTCTAAGAATGTTGTTTCTACCTCAAGGCCATTAGAACTCTTGCACATTGATCTGTTTGGCCCAGTCAAAACAGCATCTGTCAGAGGAAAGAAATATGGATTAGTCATCGTAGATGATTATAGTCGCTGGACATGGGTAAAATTCTTGAAACACAAGGATGAGACTCATTCAGTGTTCTTTGATTTCTGCATTCAGATTCAATCTGAAAAAGAGTGTAAAATCATAAAGGTCAGAAGTGATCATGGTGGTGAATTTGAGAACAAATCCTTTGAAGAATTCTTCAAAGAAAATGGTATTGCCCATGATTTCTCTTGTCCTAGAACTCCACAGCAAAATGGGGTTGTAGAACGAAAGAATAGGACTCTTCAAGAAATGGCCAGAACCATGATCAATGAAACCAATATGGCTAAGCATTTCTGGGCAGAAGCAATAAACACTGCATGTTATATTCAGAATAGAATCTCTATCAGACCTATTCTAAATAAGACTCCCTATGAATTGTGGAAGAATAAAAAGCCCAACATTTCATATTTCCATCCTTTTGGATGTGTATGCTTTATTCTGAACACTAAAGATCATCTTGGTAAGTTTGATTCCAAAGCTCAAAAGTGTTTCCTTCTTGGATATTCTGAACGCTCAAAAGGCTACAGAGTATACAATACTGAAACATTGGTTGTAGAAGAATCAATCAATATCAGGTTTGATGATAAGCTTGGTTCTGAAAAACCAAAGCAGTTTGATAATTTTGCAGGTTATGACATTGACATATCAGAAGTTGTTGAGCCAAGAAGCAACGCATCAGAAGCAGAGCTCCTCAGAAGCAAAGAACCAGAAGATCAAGTATCAGCTTCTCTGGAGGATCTAAACATATCTGAAGAACCATCTGTCAGAAGATCATCCAGACTCATCTCTGGTCATTCAGAAGATGTCATTCTTGGAAAGAAGGATGATCCAATCAGAACAAGAGCATTCCTTAGGAACAATGCAGACTGTCAATTAGGTCTTGTATCTTTGATCGAGCCAACTTCTGTTGATCATGCTCTAGAAGATCCAGACTGGATAATTGCTATGCAAGAAGAACTAAATCAGTTCACAAGGAATGATGTTTGGGATCTTGTTCCTAGACCAGATGGATTCAATATAATCGGTACAAAATGGGTCTTCAGAAACAAGCTCAGTGAGAAAGGCGAAGTGGTAAGGAACAAAGCCAGACTGGTGGCTCATCTTACTTTTGCTGATGATATACTGTTGTTTAACAGGGGGGATAACAAATCTATTGAGGTGCTCCTTGAAGCCTTTTCGTCTTTTTCAAAATCTACTGGGCTCATTGTCAATCCAAAGAAATGCAAGGCATTTTTTGGAGGTATGGATAATGCTGCCAAGACAGAGGTGATGAAAGCTACAGGCTATATGGAGGGTCATCTCCCAATCAGGTATTTAGGCATTCCTTTATCAAGTAAAAGACTGAATATGAGCCATTACCTGCCCTTGATTGATAGAATAATCAGTAGAATAAAACACTGGACAACCAAACTGCTGAGCATTGCTGGCAGAATTCAGCTGGTCAAAAGTGTGGTTGCTTCCATAACTCAATATTGTGTTAGAACAAGATTTGTTCTTATCAATTATCTTAGTTTTGATGATAACAATAATATGAATTTTGCTTAAGATAATATGGTACTCTAATCCAATGCAATTTCCCTTTCAGGAAATATATAAAGAGTACGCATAATTCAGCGCTCAGAAGTTGTATCTCAAATGGTTCAGTATGCAACATCAGAACATGGTCTGGCAAGACATCAGAAGATGGTCGAAGCAGAATCAGAACATGGGTCTATGAAAGCATCAGAAGAACATGAGATCAGAAGCACTGAAGATCAGAAGATGGTATCACGCTCAGAAGCACTTCAAGGTCAGAAGATCAGAAGATGCTGTGCACCAAGCTGTTTGACTCTGATGATATTCAAACGTCGTATTCACAAACATCAGATCAGAAGGAAGTACACGTGGCAGACTACGCTGACTGACAAAAGGAACGTTAAAAGCTACTAAAGGCTACGTCAGTAGACACAGCGTGAACAAGGCTCGAGGTAGTTGACAAAAGCGTATAACATTAAATGCAAAGCTGTACGGAACACGCAAAGCATTAAATGCATTCAACGGTCATCTTCTCAACGCCTATAAATATGAAGTTCTGATGAGAAGCAAGGTTAACGATTCTGCACCAAAACAACTTATATCAAACTTGCTGAAACGCTGTTCAATTCTAAACTCAGAATCTTCATCTTCATCAAAGCTCACTACATTGCTGTTGTAATATCTTAGTGAGATTAAGCTTAAACGATTAAGAGAAATATCACAGTTGTGATTATAGCTTTTAAGAAGCATTTGTAAACTCTTGAATTGATTACATTAAGTTGTAAGGAACTAGAGTGATCGGTTGATCAGTATACTCTAGGAAGTCTTAGCAGTTGGCTGAGCAGAAAGTCTTAGGAGTGAACTAAGCCTAGAGTGATCGTGTTGATCAGTAGACTCTAGAAAAGTCTTAGGAGTGAACTAAGCCTAGAGTGATCGTGTTGATCAGTAGACTCTAGAAAAAGTCTTAGGAGTGAACTAAGCAGTTGTTCCTGGAGTGATCAAGTTGTGATCAGAAGACTCTGGAAGACTTAGTTGCGGCTAAGTGGAAAACCATTGTAATCCGTGCGATTAGTGGATTAAATCCTCAGTTGAGGTAAATCATCTCTGCGGGGGTGGACTGGAGTAGCTTCGTTAACAGCGAACCAGGATAAAAATAATTGTGCAATTTATTTTTATCGTCCAAGATTTAAAGTCACACCTATTCAATCCCCCCCTTTCTAAGTGTTTTTCTATCCTTCATATTGGATGTTTAGTCTCCCTCTGCCTGAAAGTGTCATCAAGAAGCTTGACTCAATTTTCAGGACATTTATATGGTCTGGAAAATCCACCCCTAGCAAGAAAAGCCCCGTGGCTTGGCAGAAAGTGGGTAGGCCTTTAAAACATGGAGGACTGAATATCTTAGATTTGAAAACCTGGAATAATGTTGCTCTCCTCAAATTCCTATGGAATATTTGTATGGAAGGTGATATCCTATGGGTCAAATGGATTCATACATGCTACTTAAAGGGTAGAGATGTTATGCACGACAACCATGGAAAGAATTGCACTTGGATCCTAAAGAACATCATGGCCAAAAGATAAGAGCTAGGGAATATAGTGAATGTATGGAACAACATGATTGCCCAAGGAAAATTCAAAATGATGCAGGTCTATGAAGCCTTGAAGCAGGATAACAACACTGTTAACTGGTATCATATGATGACTCACAACTTTGCAAGACCTAGAGCCAAAGTAATCCTATGGCTGGCCTGTCAAGACAGATTACCTACAAAAACAAGACTGAAACGGTTTGGAATTCTGCAACATTCCTATTGCGAGCTGTGCAAAGATGCTGATGAAGATCGTGACCATTTGTTGTTTAATTGCAAGGAAACTAGGTGTATTTGGACCTCTGTTCTTGACTGGATGGATATGCAGGAGGATAGCAAAGTGGATTTCAATTTGATAAAGAGGAAAACAAAAGGCAAAGGCTGAAAAATGGGAGTGCTCAAGGCAGTTATAACTAAAGCTTGCTATGACATTTGGATCTATAGAAATTCTAAGATTTTTGGTAATGAGGGGATAGCTAGAGATATTCATTTTGTTACTAGAAACATTATAGATTCAATTGTCTATAGAGGGTGGATGAAACCCAAATATAGGACCCATATAGTTAATAATCTCATGTAATTAGGCTCAATTTATGACTTATAGCCCTGCTTGTAAGTGTTCTTTGAAATAAATAAAAGCTTTTATTTCAAAAAAAAATAGTGTGCATGAAAAATAATAATAAATTAGAATCGTTACAAAATAAATACTATTAAGTGAAAATTAATATTGTATCAACAAAAAAAAAAGAATAATAAATTACATAATTACAAATTGAATGAGTCAATTAATTTCATATATTAATAATTTGTTTTAAATTTGAAATAAATATGAAACATATAAACAATATGATTTAGGTAAAAAAATATGAAATTCAAAACATAAACAAAATCAAAATACTACAAAGAACCGATCAATCTGCATAATCTCAGATAAATACTAATCATAATAACCAAAATAAATTGTTGGTATATTGTAAATAGCGGGATACCCTTTCAGAATGAGCCTCCGTTAAGATCTTCACTATATCTACAACAAAGAAAACAAATTATTGTAAACAAACACTATGAGTCTTGAAGTCGCCTTTGATCAATCTTAAAATTCAACTCATCTAAACTCTAATTTATAGTATAAAAAGAAAACATAACTGTAATTCCAATGGAAAATCACATACGCATCACAAAAGCACAGAAAACTCACCAGCATAACCTGACGTGCTTGTGATAGCCATTCATTTTGAACAGAAATAATTTCAGCACTATTTTGGCATTTAGAGTAAGCCCTCAGTAATTCCCTGCAATGGTTAACATACTTCATATGATGCTGGCAAGTGATAAGAATGATATATTCATTTCCAAAAAAGATACAAATTTATATTCAAGTAGTAGTGTCGTAATCAGTACTAACATAGTCACTGTAGCTATAATATAATACACAGGAAACAGGCTGACCATCTCCACCAACTCGTCCACATTCCTGAAAGGAAAAATATTGAAGTACATGTAAGCCGAAAGAAAGTTTTGAAATAGAGTGAAGGCTTTGTAATCTGAATTGACTTTTTCATTTGGATGACTACCATTCATCTGCATAGCACATAAAAAACACAAGATGCTTACACACATGATCGGGAAGGCTTTGTAATCTGAATCGACTTTTTCATTTGGATGACTACTGTTCATCTGCATAGCACATAAAAACACAAGTTGCTTACACATATGATCGATATCATAGTTATTAACAAAATCAAATAGTACATAAGAGAAACAATTCACATGTCATAACAGTTCACAATGAATGATATTGTGATGGTTCATAAACAAACAACAGCAAACAAACAATACTCACCTTTGGAATTTCCCTATTATTTATCCATGCAGCCCTGGCATCATCCATCAATTTTCGAATGCCGAATTTCACAACAACTAACAAATTACCAATTTCATAAAATTACAGAACAAGTCATTTTAAAGAGAGAAGTAAAAACTCACTAAACAAACTTTAAGGGCATCTACGATTTCTCAAGTAGGGAAAAATTGGACATTATCATGCAAACACCATAACCATCCCATGCTAATATTTGAAAAGAAGTTTGAAAAAAAGAAAAATAGTGATAAAAAAGTTAACCTCATATTTAATTTTGGAAATGCCAGGGAAAAACTCCCCTTCCCAATCATCGAACCCCCACATTTACCAACATTGGTAGCAGGACAAGTCTCAGGTACAACAATCTGATATCCATAAAAAAAACAAATCTAAAAAATTGAACAATAACATACACACAAATATATAGTGGAAAAAAATGTATCAGTACAGTACCACTGCATAACAAAAAACACTGAAACTAATCAACAGTGATATTTTCCCAAATTTCATCGTCATAGATTTATGAAACTCCTGCGAGATCGAGAGTAACGAAATCGATCATCAATTAACACAGTAACATCACAAAACACATCAGAAAAAATTGGAAGGAAAAGAAGCGGTGAAGAGTGGAACCTTATGAGATTGACGGTGTCGCTGATGGAAATCGTTGGAGAATTGAAAGGAGGAACCGTTTTTGGATTTGGGGATGATTGAGAGGGGTGGTTTATGAAGATGGAGGTGGAACGATTTCAATTTCGTAACCGACGTTGGTAGTGGAAGGGTTGTATCTTAACCACCCATGATGAAAGAAGGAAATGAAAAGAGAATTTGAACGAGAAGCTAATGTAGATTTTTGAGGGAACATATGCTGATGTGGATGACATGAGGATTGAAGAAAAGGGAGACTTTTCTTATATGATAGATTTGTTAGTTAGAAAAATAATATAAATAAACAAACAAGTAATTTATATTAAAATAAAAAACAAGTAATTTATATAATGTTTGCTAAATAAAGTACAATTACATTAATAAGAAGAATAAAATTTCTAATGACCTAGCGCGGACCCTGGTACGATCTACACGCAGGATGTCTAATAACTCGTGTAAAAGGCTCACGAGTTGGTAGTGCTCCCCTATTCCTCCGACGCCCCCTCTCTATTTGGTTCCTCTTGTGTTTGGGTCGACGACCCTTCAATGCACTCCGGGTCTACAAAATCTGTGAGCCGTCCTTGACCTCTAGAATTCCCGCTATAGGAAAGGCGGGTGCCCGCGACGCCTTTAAAGCTCTGTCTTGGTGGGACGAAATTTCTCCTGGTGGGTGTGGCCTTGAAGTTTGGTATTTGGTAGTTGGTGGTGGAATCAGGTTGGTTAAAATACGTTGGTTGTGATGGTGTGTTGAAGTTCAATGGTTGGTTGGGGTATTGTGATGTTTGTTGGTCGAATGAGCTGTATGGCGGGTATTCTTCATGTATGCCTATGTCGGGGGTAAGTGGCGGTGATCTGGAAGAGCCTGCCACATTGATATTTTGGAAGCGTAGGTGGTGGGGTTTTGTTTGAAATGGTTGTTGTTGGTGGTATTGTTGGAATTGTTGTTGTTGTTGTTGTTGGTAAATAGGTTATTATTGGTTTATTGGTTGTTGTTGGTAATTTGGTGGTTGTTGTTGTGGGTAATATTGTTGTTGGTGATTTTGTTGGAAATTTGGTGGTGGTTGTGGTTGTTGGAAATTTGATGGTGGTTGTTGTTTTTGGAAATTTTGTTGTTGTTGTTGTTGGAAAATTTGTGGTTGTTGTTGTTGGAAATACGGTTGTTGTGCTCGCGCGTCTGCCAAATAGAAAGGGTCAGACACAAACATTTCAGGATTTGTGACCGTTCTGTACCAGTCGACATATTCAGCCGTTGGTTTCATTTCGGTCGGCGCCACAGGAAAATGTAGGACAGTGGTGGAACGACGAGCCCATATTTTACGGTGCTCTTTAGCGAATGTCTTCTAATTTTTTATGTACCACTGTTGGCTGACCTTTTGCAGATGCCAGGGTTCCAAACACTCAGGGGGGTCAGGGATATTTTGATGCATGCCGAATTGGAGCCTGACACGGTCACTTTGGTGCATCTCCATAGTGGTGAACCGTATGATAGGTGATTTTTCCGTCCAAACAGCTGCCTCTGTTGGGTCGGTTTTCATGGTCCAATTCCAAGTACGGTCTCCAAATAAGCTGCAATGAAAAAAAATTAATTTCAAATTATAGAAGATAGTTTACTTTACAAATATAGTTAGATAATGGAAAGTTTTAGTGGTATTACATCTTGGGGTTGAAGTCGATCCAAGAGTTGGCGGTAAAAAAGTATTTTGTTTACATGCGTTTTGGTGTAATCCAACCCAGTTGCATTAAACCTAAACACATCCAAAAATAGAAATCAATATAGTTACAATTAATAATAGAATAAATACACTAAATGAAATAAGATCATTAAATTACCTTGACGCGTAAGGGAAGATGTATATGTGTGGGTTTTCAAGGGCTAATACTGGCATTCTCCACCATCCCCATGCTTGTAGCAAGAATGCACATCCATAAAATGTACAACTATCATTTTTTTGCATTTTTGCACAAGGAGCTGTAGAGGTAAGCCAACACCGCAGAACCCCAACTATATGTCTTAATTTGATCAATGTCCTTAGGCAAAGACAAGTACATAAAATTTACACTATTCCCCGTGCCTTCGGGAAATAGAAACTTACCAAATAATAACATAATATACATTCTAGCTTTATATAGTTTATTTTCTTCGCTAGAAAACTGATCCAACGCAAGTGCGTCATAACATTGTTTAAGGGCCGCAAGCTTAATACCTTGGCCCCTACCTCTTTCTCGGTCCTCACCCTCAATTAAATCTATACCCAACATTTCCATGCATAGAGCATTGGGTTGTTGTACATTTCCAAACACTACTTTTCCATTTGTTGAGAGACCCAATAACATGTACATGTCCTCTAGCGTGACGGTACATTCACCCGTTGGAAGGTGAAAAGTATGAGTCTCGGGCCTCCAACGCTCACACAATGCTAATATAAATTTAGTATCAATTGTGGTATGTACTAAATTCATTACTTACCCGAATCCCGCACGTTCAATATAAGACACAATCCAAGGATCGGGAACATCCATCGGTTTTGCACGGGTCCGAAATCTAGTGAAATCCTATAAAAAAAAATATTAAATCATAAGTATTTGATTACCTTAATAAATAAATAATTGAATTGATTAAACTTAAACTTACGTATTCGGAAATATATGAAATAGTTCCTCGGTGTTCTTGACCCATATTTAGAAGGGACATGTTTGCAGGAGTTACAGACTATTTGCTCTGATGAAAATTATTTGGTGGTGATGAAAATGAACAAGAATGTGCACCTATTTATAACCAAAGACACACAATAAAAACATATAAATAAAATTGACAAGACAAGTGCATGCAATGGTTGGATTTCGTACACAATGCAAGTCGCCAGGCCCACTGGCGACAACAGTACAAAATCAATTGATGTCGCCACCCCCCTTGGCGACTACTCTCCATTTTCAATGTTGTCGCCACCTAGGTTGGCGACTTGCTCCATGCGTAGGTGTCACATGCATGGGTCAGTCTGCATGCATGCAAAAGTGTAAGGCTATTGTGTAATAGATTCTATAGGTACGCAATTGGCATGCATAAGTCTTGTCCAAATTGATTCTTGCATGTATTATTTCCACTACCTAATGTCTTGCATGCATTCAAATGAATTCTTGCATGTATTATTTATACACCAGTTCTCACAAATATTTTGACACACATTCATCAACTACTTCATTTTATAAAACAAATATTTCTTCATTCAAAAGTATGGCATCCATTCCACAATACAAAAATCGGGCTCACATGAATGGTGAGACTTACCACTGCGACACAAACGGTTTTCTATTTAGAAACACTAATTCCACACGTTTTTCTCTAAATAGAAAAGCGGATTTCTCATATCTAAAAAAGAAAATCGAGTCCAAAATTAGAGAACCTGTCTCTCAATTTTTTTACCTACAACCATATGTTCAACCTAACAACTCGGTCATGTTTTATCAATCAAAGATACAGTCTGACGTAGAGGTTCAAAACATGTTCCTTAACCATGAGTATTATGGTTATGATTATATGGAGCTGTACATAGTGTTGGAGCAAATTGTTCTGTCGCAAAATATGCAGTCACAGGTTATTGATCCCGTTGTTGATGACAAACAACATGCCGAAGATGTCGTCAAAGAAGAAACTGAAGTAGAATATGTGGTTGATGAGTTAGTGAACCGTGATTCCGAAGATGAAGAACAAGTTCCAGTACCCGATGCGCATGCATATTTACCTCATGTGCATTTCATAACACTTAATTTGGGGGAGGATAAGCCATCGTCTGATATGTTCTACAACCCATATATGAGGTAAGACGAGGATTTAAAAGAGGGTGACACATTCCGTTCAAAGGACGATTGTATGCTAGCTATAAAAATTGGCACTTAGCAAACTGTGTTAATTTCAAAGCTTATCGCTCAAATCCAGAAAGAGTCACTATTTTGTGCAGAAACCCGGAGTGCGGATACAGGCTTAAGGCATCATTTAAGAAGAAAGTTAATGCTTGGGTGATACATTCGATTTCTCAAGCCCACACTTGCGTTAACACAAATATGGCGCAAGATCATCGGAAACTAAGTCATGACATGATATGCCATACCATAATACCTCTCGTCGAAGCTGACCCATCACTGAAAGTGAAGATGATTATTTCCTATTATGTTTCTGTGTTCAAATATAGACCGTCGTACAAAAAGACTTGGTTAGCAAAGCAGAAGGCAATTGAAATAGTCTACGACAACTAGGAGGAATCCTACCAACAACTTCCTCGCTACTTGGCTGCACTTCAATTATATTCACCTGGGACTGTTACTATATTGGAGACACTGCCGGCACAATCCCACGACGGAATCCCTCTCGAAGGTAATGGAATCTTCCATAGACTTTTCTGGGCGTTTCGACCATGCATCATTGAATTTGGTTTTTGCAAGCCGATTATTCAAATTGATGGAACCTGGTTGTATAGGAAATACAAAGGAACATTGCTGATGGTGGTCACGCAAGATGGAAACAACAATATTTTTCCAATAGCCTTTGCTCTGGTAGAAGGAGAAACAGCTGCTGCTTGGAGTTTCTTTCTAAAGAATCTCTGAGCTAGAGTTGCTCCACGACATGATCTTTGTTTAATTTCGGACATGCATGCTTCTATTGACAGCGCATACAACATTTTGGCAAATGGTTGGCACGACCCCCCGTCTACGCATGTCTACTGTATTAGGCATATCGCACAAAATTTTATGCGAGAGATCAAAGATAAATTTTTGAAGAACCATTTGGTGAATGCGAGGTATGCCTTAAACCAACCTGGATTTCAATACTACCTCCGTGAAATAGCGTTGTCAAATCCAGATGCGGGGAGTTGGATTGACAGCATTGACAGAGCCAGATGGACTAGGTCATACGATAATGGGGCGAGGTGGGGCCACATGACTATAAATCTTGTGGAATCAATGAATTGCATTTTCAAGGGCATACGAAACCTACCTGTAACGGCTTTAGTGAGTGCAACATATTTTCGGATGGCAACTTTGTTTGCCACAAGAGGTAAGTGGTGGAGTTCAGTGTTACAAACACAACAGGTATACAACGATGTCTGCATGAAATATGTACAACAGGAATCTGCCAAGGGGAACACTCATCGAATTACAGAGTTCGACCGTCATGGCCTTCAGTGTCAAAGAAACAATTGACCACAACCAGGGGCTGCCACGACAACAGTATAGGGTCATCCCAGATCGTTGGTGTGACCACTACAAAAAAAGGGTAAATTGTGGTGGTTTATTTATGTCGGTTGTAAAAACCGCTACAATTTACTAAAAATTAGGTCGGTTTCTGGAAATGACGTAATATATTTCATTTTACGGCGGTTTCAACTGCCATTTTTAACATTATATAAATTTCTTATATACGCAAGATATTTTTACTCTAACTATATTAATCTATTATCACTCTCGCTTTTTTTCATTATCCCTATTTTTACTTTAATTATATACTAAATTAATATTTTTTATTTTAGACATGAAAGTTTTTACATTAATATTTATTTTTAAGATGACTAAATTGATATGAATCTTTTTGAAAAAAAGCCAACACATTTTACTTTGAACCCTACGATATCTCTCTCCACGAAACCCTATCCCAATTCAACAAATTGAAATGAGTTGAAACCTTCCACCAAGAGACCGCCTCCGTTATTTCTCAAACCATCGCCCCTTAAACTTCCCTCACTTGTTTTCCATGAATCTCACCACCGCTGTGAACTTCACTATCACCGTGAACCTCGCCGTTTCAGTTTTCCTTCCGCTACACTTTAGAAATCATTCTCGGCATCGATTTGTGAAGTAATGATATCAGATCTATGATGTCTCTTTCTCTAATTTTTTTCTAGGTTTTCTGGTTGTATCATCATCCCTTTTCCATTATCATGAATTTTTCATAATCTACTGTGAAGTTAATCATAGTAAAAGAAACTAAATTTGTTGTTACAAATAGTTCATCTTAACCTTTGTATACATATTCCTGTAAATATTATGAGCCATATATTTTATCCACTGCTACAGCCCCACACCCTGGAAATATAAGAAAATATTTCCCAATAACTTTTGCTATCACCTTTTGTATTAAGGTTTAAAAATGTTTGATGAACAACAAAGTTTCAAGATGGAATGGTTGCCTTGATGTATGATTGCCATTGATGCTAATTTCTCAAATCACATATAAATAGTAAGAAAGGTGCATTATATATACATAAGTATTGTTATACATATATACAGAACTTAATGGAGGAACATATTACACATATGTAGGATTGGAAACTTTTAATAAATAGGTACATCTATGTTTTCTATTTAATTCATTTTAGTCTTTTTAATATGAAGTTGTTTATGTTTAGATACATTGATGAAAAACTGAGTTGAACAATAGATTGGAGTGTAAAAAGCACATTCAGAGTAAATATCTACCGGTCCTAGCTTCAAGTTAGAAAAATATCTATAGGCAAAATCAATTCCGATTGATATTGCCCAAACATGTCAAAATCTATTTTGCATATGTTTGGAACTTCAGTGGGTTTTCATTTCTCGCATTCCAAAACATTGTGTACGGTGGTTCCATCGAAGCTACAAAGTGTAACTTCAAATATGAAGCGCGTCTAACAAGTTTCAACCGCAAAAACAAACATGCAAATAGTGTCTGAAATCACTTTTGACTCCTACTTCGTCGTTTAGTACTTAGTAACTGAACCTTCTAATTTATCACTGTTGCTAAATGCATTGTCTTGCTAGAAATACTAACATTCTATGTTGATGAAATTTATAATCTTCAAATGTGAAAAGGAGTTATTTAATTGGAACCTTTTTTGTATGCAGAATCTAAACAAAAGATAAAGGTCTGGTTGTGAGAAAGGAACGGGTATTGATAGAGCAAGGATGAATATGACAAAGTAAATTTATGGTACATATTCTTTATTAGCTTATTTTATGAAACTTTCCTGAGAAGCTGAAATATCTACTCTTCCTTGTAATCGGAGTTCCTTGACTAAAAGATTAAGGGATATCATGACAGGGTTTCAGCTATTTTAATCTGAAAATGGATGTGCATTGCCACTGTGCCTTTCACTGTTCCACCTCTTCTTCTTTAAAGGTTTGGCAGACCATTTTGATTAGTCTGTTGCTTTTGTTTTACCTTGTTTGTTGATTGCATAAGGATGAATTGATAATGCTGGCGGAAATGCCCTAGTGTGTTGAAGTTGAATGCAATATTTCATGGACATTATACAATAATAATTAATTAGAATTATAGTTTCAGTAACATGTTGCTATAAGATGGAAGTACGGTCACGCTAACGAGTGCCCCAGGGGCACTGGTTAAGCATTCCAAATTAAGAAAATATTCTAGATTCAATGCATTGAATACACCTAATTTTCTTTAAAAAAGTTAATTATTTATATTTTCAATCCATTTAATACATATATTTTGGATAAAAATATATCTTTTTACTTTATTAAATAATGCTCAACTTACCTTTTTAATCTCTTAACCAATGCCCCTGGGGCACTCGTTAGCATTACCCTTTAATATATGTTTGGAACTTCAATAAAGATGGAAGCACATTGTATGCATGTCATTTTTTTTCTTTGGTTAACACTTTTGAACTTTCTAGTCTTTTTTGGCAATTTTATGTTGTTTAGGATCACAAGGTGGCATTTTTAATTTAAAAAGTGAATTACTTAATTATTTATTTGGATGAGTAAAGTTTCATATAAATGGATCTTCAACAACATGCCACTGAGATACTGAATTCTCACATTGTTGCTAATGGAGAAAAATTACTGTTACGATAATTAAATGGTCAAAGATATACACTGCAAAAAGGCCAAAGAACTCTTGAGGTATAATTATTATTATACAAATCTTTACTCTAATATTTTTTATTTATGAAATAGAATATGTTATTACAAATATTTTTCTTATGATAATATCATTATTACATTGTTCTTTTCATGTGATCTACCAAAGATTATATATGAGCTTAGAGAGAAAAAAAATTTAGTGTTGATTTTATAATAATTAAAAAATCTACTCTAAAAATGCAGCTTATTTCTTTCGCTCCTTGGTTTAGTTTTTTTATTTATAGGATCAAATTTTAAGGAATCAAATATGAAGTCGATAAATAGACAATTTTTTTTTTAAAAAAAAGTGAAAATTATGGTGGTTTGAACTAACAGAATTTGTTACTTTTTATTAGAAAACTAATGAAAATTGTGGCGTTTTAAGTCGTGGTTATTTACACATATAAAACGCCGTTTTAGTTCTAAGTAAATTATGGCGGTTTGCACGGGGTTATCATAAAATCGCCAGTATTTTCGTAGCGGCAGGCAAAATTACGACGTTTAAAGAAAATGCCATTTTTGAAAATTATGGCGGTTCAAACCGCCAAAATAGCACTTTTTTAACCGCCACAATTTATCTGTTTTTTTTTGTAGTGGACTGTGGCCAATTTCAAGCCTATCGCATGCCTTGCTCCCATGTCATTGCTGTATGTTCACATACTCACTTTGATGCATTATCATTGATATCATAAATTTACAAGGTATCAATGTTGCTCAACGTATACGACAATTACTTTTCTGTGATAGCGATGGAGGCATATTGGCCTGTGTACTAGGGGGAAACAGTTTGGCACAATGATTTAATGCGCCGAAATAAAAGTGATCGACCAAACATCAAGCGTATTAGAACCGAAATGGACGCCACTGAAAAAATACAGAGGAAGGGTAGTATATGTCGTGAGGTAGGACATAATAAGAACAAGTGTCCCAATCGTGGATCTAGTTCCACAAGATAGTTTTTAGGTTCAATGCTATTTGTAATTTATTTTACCAATGAAATTGACTTCTTTTCATTAGTCAAATGAGTTACAACACACATGACAAATAACATAAACAATAACTAGAAATAAAATTTTAACTAAAAGCAACAATTGAAAAGACAACACAATGACTAAAACAACAACACAACAAACAATTAAAATCTAAGAAATTACAAGGGTTAAAACAATGTCATATGTTCCATCCATTATTTGTTCAGTATCAAGGTCGGTTTTCATATCAACCCACCAACGTATCGTCTCTCCGATCATAAGCGACACCCTTGTTCTAAGCCTCTGGATCCTTTTGATTTCTTCCCCGGGACTATACTCCCCTTCTAACTGTGACATTAGAGCCCGCTTCCGGTTGTTAAAGGTACGGATGTTCTAAAACGTAACCGACATAGGGGGTTTGACCGGAGAATAAATAACATGCCCATAACATCTTTTGTATTCCGGTGCCGGCACGGGACGACTGGATGATGTTCGGAGCCACGACTCCGGCCTTATGCGAGACATGAACAATAATGTGCAGGGAAAATGGGAAAATTAATGGAGAAAATAATGAATATTGATGGAGGAATTGGTTGCTATTTATAGGCAAAAAATACACACAATTTAGTGTTGTCGTCACCCAAGGAGACGACCGGGGCCCATGCATGTAGGTAAAAAAAATTATAAAAAAAAATATAAAGGAGGTGTTATCGCCAGGGGGTGGCGACAACACCCATTTTTTGAACATCTTCGCCAGGCCCATTGGCGACATCATTAAAAGGTAAGTGTTGTCGCCACCCCCTGGCGACAACGTGTATATTTAGCAAAAAATGGCTACTTGCATAAATAATTTGAAATGTTGGTTATTTCTGAATTTTTTTTTTTTTAAAATTGGTTATTTAAAAAAAAATTCGAAAATTTTCTAATGCAAAACATTAATGTATGGATTTCATGTATTGAATGTTTTGATCAAATCAATTAATAAAATATAGTTAATACACATTTTATTTTATTTTCTAATTTTTATTACATTTTACTTATTTTCATTTTAAAATTTTATTTCATTTATTTTTCATCATGTCTTTTCTTTTTGTCATTTTTTCATTAAAATATAAATTTTTCTATTTTTAATTTAAACATTAGAAAAAAAGGTACTCCATCAGTCTCATAATAAGTTTCTTATTCGAGTTCTGCGCGGTTCTTAAAAAAATATTAGATGTGTTAGTTTTAATGATAAATTTAGTGTCATTTACTAAAATACCCTTATTTATTATAGGTAGTGGAGTAGTTGAAAAGCCTTAAAGTTAATAAATAGGGGTATAATAGTAAAAAAAATAAATATTGTATTGATATTCTAAAGAGACATTTATTTTTTATTCATAGAAAAAGTGCAAATGAAAAATTTATTATAAGACGGAGAGAGTACATTATAAACATCAATTCGGATATGAGAAAACCTAAGATCCCAATCTCATGATTACAATCAATTTTAATAAAATATTTAAAAATATCGAAGAAATTTAAAATAATTATCCATTTTACAATTTTGAAATTATGTATTTCTTTAAATTTACGATGAATATTATATCTAAATTATATATAAATTATAATAATTTATCCTTAATTTTTTAATACATATCCATAGTATGAATTTTATTTAACATCTAAATATATCAAACAAATATATAAGTTTTAAAAAAGAATATTCATAAAAAGTAAAAATTATTTTTAAGAGCTATAAAAAACTATTTAACTTTATTTTAGATGTTTCTTAATTTACAAATAATTTTTAAAATGGATTTTATATATTTTTAGGTGTTTTGTTTTTAAAAATATATACAATATTCCTATTTTAAAATCGACACTATAAATCCTCCAATACATTTTTATTAAATGATGTAAGAAGAATCGAAAGACATGATATATGAAGAAATATGAGCGGGGTATTTTACCTTAAAAAAAGGGTTAATACCTATTTTCATCCCTGTCATATGGGTTTGGTTTGAAAAAAGCCTGCCAAAAAAAAGTTGCAAGAATAGCCTCATCAAATTTCAAAAGTTTCATTTTGGCCGTTTATCAGGCCACATCATCAAAAATTCTGATGTGGTAGTGTTTTTTTTAACTTGTTAATGAATGAAATTTCCACATCATATATTCAGCCAGTGCAATGACATTAATACCCTTAGTTATTCACCAATCAGAACCATTTCACCAACATATCACCTTTCATCATCTTTGTTCACTCAATATCACCTTACCTCATTTCACTCTCTATAATCAAAATGCAGAACAAATATACCTCACCTTCATCACATCTCACACACCACCACCATCACCATAATCGTTCATAACTTGCAACATCACCACCGTAAAAAAACCAAACAACCTCTTCCCTTCACAATAACCAAACAAACCTCAAATCCATCTCCAAATTTCTCTTCAGAACTCACATCATTTTCTTCCTTGTTCCTACACAAAACCGACCGAAACAACACTCATTTCTCCGGTAACCACCACAACCTCTGATCAACCAAACCGTTTCTATTCACATGTAATAACAACTTCAACTCACAACTACACATCAACTTCCTTTCAACCACCTACAACATAACCTCAAACAACAAACCTTCACTTTTCTGGTTTTTCTTTTCAAACACAAAATCACCACAAAAACGTCTTTAATCATCATACCACTCTAACCTTCAACTCTACACCAATAATAACCCTCTCAATCTCACTGCTGAACAATAAGCTTATTCATACCTTACTTCTTTCATCACTGCTAATGAAGCCAACCTTGAACACGTTACCACCACTCAACGCTGCAACTCATCAATTGCAACTCCGATGCAAAACCGTTCACGTAAACACCACAGAGCAACTCAGTTCCGCATCATCCTCCATCAACATATTCACAACTCCGATTTAACAAAAATCCACAAACGCAATGTTACAACAGAATCACTTTCAAACATCGACGAACTTGCAACATCGAGATAACAACAAATCAGAAAACAATTCCAAAAAAGAGAAGTGAACGAAAATCGAAGAGGAAGAAAAGAGGGTCCTCCGCGGTTCCCCGAGGAAGAAGAGAGTTGAGCGGAGAATGAGAAAAAGACGACGGCGGGTCGTCGGATTTTGATCGAAAAAGAGGTGGCTAATTTTGCCATCCTCTGTTTGTGAGAAGGAAGAAGGAAGAAGAACGTGATTTTGCTTCAGTACCCTAACCCTCTTTTAATTTCTTTTTACTTTTATTTTTGTTTATTAAATTGATTAATATATTGTTAATTGATGTGATTATTAGAAATATGAAAAGCTGGATAACTAAGGGTATTAATGTCATTGCACTGACTAAATATATGATATGAAAATTCCATATATTAAAAAGTTAAAAAAATACTTCCACATCAGACTTTTTGATGATGTGGCCTGATAAAGGGCCAAAATGAAACTTTTGAAATTTGTTGAGGCCATTCTTGCAATTTTGTTTTGGCAGGGAGATTTTTCAAACCAAGCCCATATGGCAGGGGTGAAAATAGGTATTAACCCCAAAAAAAAAAACTTCAAATTTTTATATAGTAAAATCAATGTTTTTGTTCAGTCAAATCAAATACAATAAAAAAAATCTGATTCAAAATATTAATGTATGCAAATGATGCATGAAATTTTTCTTATGCAAAGTATTAATGTATCTAATTGATGTTTTATTTACTCAAATCAATTAATAAAAAATAATTAGTGAACATTTTGCTTTATTTTCTAATTTTTATTTCATTCCACTTCTTTCCATTTTCAAATTCAATTATTTTTACAAGAGCAAAATTAACTTCTTTCATTAATCAATAAAAGTTCGATAGAAGGCGAAATAACATTAACAATACTACCCTAGACCAAGAATCGACCGCCTTCGCTAACGAATGTGAAACCATATTCGCTTGACATTTAGCAAACTTCACCTCAAAGATGGGAATAAAAAGTAGTAATTGTTTAATAGAACAAACAATACGACTAATCTCAGAGCAACTGACATGATTAGAATGGATAGTTTTTTCCACCCCTTGAGAGTCGCTTTCGAAGATCACAAATTTCAAATTCATATCAATAACATGTTGAGTTGCCTCTTTCAGAGCTAAAGCTTCTGCTTCAATAATGGACATGATACCGACATCCCAAGCCACTCCTGCAGTAATAAAATTAGCCATACTATCACGCACATACCATCCCCTATTTGTTGTCTTCAGTTGGTTATTAAAAGCCACATCTACATTACACTTTGTCCATCCCACACCTGGCGGATTCCAGGTTGTATTATTACGAATTGTTCCTCCGAAAAACATTTACCCAAACAATGTTTCAATATATTAGCTGGTAGTTTTGAGACCAACTTTTAGACAATATTACACAATGAAATAGGTCGAAGATCCTTCATGTAATAAGGATTTGTGCACTTGGGGATAAGACATATATTTGTATCATTGAGAGAAGACGGGAAAAACCTTCTTTCTAACGATTTCTTCGCACCCTCCCAAATATCATTCCCACAAAGATGCCAAAACTTCTGATAAAACACCGAATTGAAACCACCGGGTCTGGGAGATTTGTCAGGGTAATTTGAAATTCAATCATATTTACTTTTCTTTGTAACTTTTTCTCTTCGACATTGCTCACTATTAGGGATGTCAACTTGCCTCCGTTAGCGGGAATCCCCATGAGGATTCCTCGTTTGGGGCCCTAAATACGGGGAATTTTTCCCCTGCAGAGACGGGGATGGGGAACAAAGTCTCCCGAAGGCACTTCGAGGACGGAGGTGGCATAAATATCACCCGTCCCGTGGAGTCTCCGCCCCGCCTAAAATAGCATAATGTCCTGAATTTATATATAATTTTTAAATTATTATGTAAATTTATTTGTCATTTCATATAATTAATCTTATACACAAATTTAAAATATATATGTATTGTTAGTAAAATAGTGAGATCTAAATGATTATTTTAATTTTTTTTTAGTTTACAATTTTGGTGGTCATGACATTCAATATTATAGATTAAATATAGTTAAAACAATAGATTTATCATAAATAAATTATTTCTAAATTTCTTGTGGTTAGTTTTTAAAGTTTTTCCTATTAATTTGGTTTAAAATAATAAATAAATAAAATCATGTTTATAGATCTCTGTATGAACCTTGAGGATTCGTGGAGATCCGCGGGGATGGAGATGGGGGACAAAACCCTCCTGTAACGGAAATCCAAAGCGGAGATGGAGAATAGATTCGAGTGCAGAGATTGTGATGAGAATGTATCCCCATTAACATTCCTACTCACTATGCAAAACAAGCATGTCACTAATGGTGGAAGCTAGTGAATCACTCCTATGATGCATTTTTTTTTTTTGGAGCAAATAGAATAATTTTATTCCAAAAAACAATTAAGTACAAAAGTCGATCCAAAGGATCCAGACATCAAATAGACACAATCACAAAATGACTACCTTCACCTAGTATTCATCTAAGCTATTACATAACATGTTAAGCTTATCATTATGATCACATCTCCTTTTAATAGTAAACAAAATCTCCTTATGGTTAATGTTTCTATGTTGCAGCCCTTGGAAAATAATTTGGTTTCTTGTAGACCAAATCGCATACACTGTTTCAGCCACAGCCAATTTGATGAGCTTACTTCTGCCACTTTTGCCATTCACCCTGTTACAGATCCATTTTAATTCTGGTTCCCAATTGAGAGGTACATGATTGATCCTTAACCAATCTAAAACCTGTTGCCAAACAGTTCTAGTAATGTTACAATAAAAAAATAGATGTAGACAGCTTTCCATCTGAGTGCAAAAGTTGCAGAGCTCATCCGTCATAGTGCCAAATTTCGTGAGCATATCTTTCGTTAGCAGTCTGCCTCTACAAGCCAACCAGAGGATGAAAGAGGCTCGGGGTCTAGCCAGGTTACCAAAAAACAGTCTCCTCCATATCACCTTCTCCTTAACACCTTGTAATTCTTTGTACATTCTCTTGGTACTATAGGTATCTTTATCCATTGAGATCTTCCACGCATCCTTTTGGCATATAGATTCATTATTTTTTAACATGACTTTCATACTCCAAGAGCTATGAATAGGAGGCTTGTAACTTCTTGGATCTGCATTTTTAATGTAGTACATGTGTATCCATCTAATCCATAATCTATCCTTCTTAGCAGTCCTATGATGCATTCAATTTGGCATAATCTATCCTTCTTAGCAGTCCTATGATGCATTCAATTTGGCATCATTAACATAACTGGTCAATTTTTGAAAAAGTTAGAATTTCAATGAAATTCCATTTCCTAGGGCTTGCTTGATGTCACATTCATTTATATTTATTTATATTTTGTCTTTTTTTTTCTACAAAAGCAAATTCAATCCATATCATTAAATAAATATTTTGGTTGTGATTTTTTCATTATTACTAAAAAAATCATTGAACTCTCGTGTGATGGTTTATCAGATTCTGAAGCATCAAGAATATGACTCATTGACAATGCATAGTTTTTGTTTATAACAATCGTACATGGTAGTAAGTTTAGATGAGTGGGATATAGAGGGAAAATAATAATAATAATAATAATAATAATAATAATATTTATTATTGATATATTTTAAATTAAAAATATTGTAATAGAATATATTGAATTAAAAGTAATTATTTAAACATTTTTAAAATCTTTGTTAATATAATTTTTGTGTTTTTATTTTAGTAGAATTTTGGAGAACGGAAAATAAATAGAATGATGATTTTTAAGTTATTTAAATATAATTTATTTTATTTTAGTATTTTAAAATTATATTGGTATAAAAATTTATTTATTATTAGCTATAAAAATATTCTTTTTAAAAAATATGAAGGTTTATTCTATCATTTTTTATTATATCTATTTTTAAAAGTCTGCATTCCAAATTCACAATCAAATCTAATAATATATATTAAAAAATTTAAAATAAAAATATTTTTTGGAAAAATCATTTTTTAATGAATCAAATGCATAATTTCTAAGACAATATATCCTCATCTGATTCCTTGAAATGTGTCACAAGGACACAAATCAATATTTCATATAGATTAAAAAATATAAATCACATATATATTAAATACATAAAATAAATTGTGTATGTAGTATAAACTCGACCATTTATCATGAGAATGAAAGGGTATATTTTTTTATAATCATTTTAAAAATTAAGAATAAGTTTATTTTAATTAATACTAAAAATGCTTCGAATCTATTTAACTGTAAGAAGAGGGTGAGAATAGGCCAGACCAAGTGTTAGAAGTGATATGAGTCTGACCTATAATAAATTTTGGGGATTGCTTATTGTATTCTTAGTGGTGCTCACGCACCCTAATGAAAAACTAATTTTTTTTCTAGAATACAAAGATGCAATTCTGGATGCATAAAAAGTCCACACCACAATACTTCGTAAGTGAGTCACCTTTAATTTGTCATAAATTAGTACGGAGATGCATCTCAGTGAATTTTACGCAAGTATACTTCTAGACGCGTTTGATTTGATATTATCGCGCAAGACTTTCCCCTTCCTTATTCCATTTGAGCTTACTCAAAAACAAAAAAAAATAGTGTGCGCGAGAAACCCCACATCCACCATTTTCAAACTTTCCCGAACACTACTACGGAAAACCAATTAACAACGGTTGGAAAAGATATATAACAACGCTGGTCTATGCATTGTTATGTAGAGTGTCGTTGAATATATGATACTTACAATCACGGCCCAGTAGCCGTTGTAATAAACTGGAAAGCGTTCTCCCTATCACAGCAGTTTTCTAAAAGACCGTTGTGATAAATTTAATGGTCCTGGTTTCAATTCCCAACTGCGTGGTTTTGATATTTATTTTTTTCCTGACAGTGCACGAGATATTATAACGGTTATGACTATAACCGTTGTTAATTTTTTGTTGTTGCATAATTAACAAATATTATCCTGCTTTTATGATTAATCCCATTTTTTAATATGTATTATTGTTCACCATATCACAACAAAAAATAAAACTCACATTTGTGACAAAGTCATCTAAATAATATTAATTGTATTATATTCATAATATCACATAATTGTATCATATTCAATTTTACCATAACAAACATCCTACAATTTATCAAAACAAACAATCTACAGTTTACATATTACATAACATCACATAATTTTAACTTGGTGTTTTGGTGTCTTGTCTCTTGGTGTCTTGACTCTAAAGTGTTAGACGCTGGCCTGAGGATCTAGAGGGGGAGTGAATAGATCTCACAGAGTTTTTCGGAATTATTTCGAACTAAAGCGAAAGCGGTTCTGAATCGACTTGCGTCTATTCCGGACCGTTATTGCAAGGGTCGTATATGTGACAAAACCACAAGATAATTGAGATTAACGATGAAGTGATATGTTATCGAATCAATACGTTTCACAGCTGAAAATCAATTAACTTCTAAATTGACAAACTTTGGTTTGCAATGCAATAATAGTGGAATAAGCAAAAAGACAAACACTTGGTGATAATGTTCAAATTGATGATGATTCAAGATGTGGTGAATTGTGATGTTTATGCAGAACCTTAATTCACAATTTTAACACTTGAATCGTTAATCAATTTTGCAATTATGACCAAATATGAACAGAACGTAAATGAAAAGATAAAAGTGACAAGAACACGATATTTGTTCAGGCAGTTCGTCGATCGTCCTCGCTACGACTACGTCTGCCCCCAATTCCAAATTGAAATTGGGAAATCTTCCATTAATGTTGAAAGCAGTTTATACAAAGAAGAAAACAAAGCGATAAACAATAAACCGAATTTGTCGATCCTTTGAATCTTCTTCCCCCTTAATCTTGAGTCAGATCAAGGTGATCCAAGAGCTTCACTTGATCCCTTTTCTGCAGTGTCTTGAATTGCCTTGAACCCTTGTTCTTCAATCTTCACACTCAGATGGATCCTCGATGAAACCTCTTGATAAAAACCCCCAAGAAACACCTATCTTGGAGGACAAAACCCTCGGATTTTATTCACCAAAAACCCCACAAATCTTCACCCACTAGGAATCTTCAATTCCGTTCCATGGACGTTATCAAACTCGATCACTAACCCTCAACGCAAGAATGATTATGTGTAATTGTGTTGGAGATGACGAAGAACGAAGATGAGAAGCCTTTGTGTATCTTTCAGTCGTTGGTGTTATTTGCAATAATTGAACCTTGGACAATATATAGTTTCTGGTATGTTGGAGTAGAGTGAACACATGATTTGGGAAGTTTTTAGCAGATAGGTCGACCTACCTTGGTGCTTAGGTCGACCTAACAGAGGTAAAAATGAGTCAAAATGAATTTGTTGCCAGTTGGGTCGACCCATTTGTAGGTTAGGTCGACCTAGAATCAGTTACTTCAGCTTTTTGAAGATTTCTTCAGATTAGGTCGACCTGTGGATGTGAGTGGGTCGACCTAACAGTGATATGAGAAAAACTCTTCAGTTTAGGTCGACCTGGGAGTGTGGTTAGGTCGACCTACTTGTGGTATTTCTGAATCTTGCTTGTTTTCTTAGTTTTGAGTCGACCTAGATATATTGCAGGTCGACCTGATTTGTCTTGAATAGCCAACCTAGTATTTCCTTGAGTTCTTTTGCTTAAGCCTTGTTGTTTGTTTGCTTGTGGAGTTTGCCATGGATCAAAAACTTCTTTGTGAATGTGACCTTGTATATTTACATAAAGACCTATAATTTCAAATAATTATACTTGTTAGTTAAAATACTTGGAAACTATAACATACATGAATATATTATGAATAAAGAATATATTACGTACTTGTTAATTTTCCCAAATGCCTTCTTTATGATCGACTCAAATAGCATGGACAACATCTCCATCAACTTCATCATATGAGGTATGAACTTGTGTTGTGTAAGAAGGTGTGGACGAAATATCAATACTTTCATCACTAAGAGGAATGTGTTTTCCTTGGAGAATGATGGACCATTTCCCTGATATGTCCGATGGGTCTAACATAGAACACTAGTTTTGCTTGAGAAGCCATGATGAATGGTTTGGTCATAAAAGATGCCTTGCCAAGGTTGATCCGGATGAATTCTAAGTTAACAATGTTTACACTATTACTATTATTGGGAACTCACTTGCATTTAAATAAAGCCACTTTAAAAATAACATAATCAATCTCCTAAAACTCATCAATGACACCGTAAAACGCGGTAGTTGCCAATACATGATTCTTATCTTTCAAACTAGAGAAATACATTGATTCGGCTTCAACCATAACCCTACTATTTTACATTGTACTACGATCATCTTTTGATTTTGTATAAAAGGTACAATGACCAATGTCGTATGCAGTCCAAGTAATGACATAAAATTTTGGCTCGTACGACAATCATTTAAGTATCTCGGATGCACTACAATCATTAGATACACTTTTACTAAAGAAATCTATGAATATCTTGTTATGGCTTATCAGCAATAACTTGTCACTCATTCGGGGATATTTTTTCCTCAAAAGTCTTATGTAAGTATCTATGAAAGGTTGAACTTCATTTATATTATTCAATATATAGAAATGTGCTTGAATAACTACATCCCAAGCCACTAACTTAACATTAGAACTTGAATACCTCTTCTGTCTGTGTGATCAGAGTGGTGAGACTTTGGAATGTTGTTCGCAATTCTATATTGTCACATGAAAGTATACATGTTTTGATTGCAGTAGATAATAAATGTAAGAGTATCGTACCCACAGGGAGTGCTTTTACAGAGTCATGACTTTTGTATTAACTCTATTTTCCATTTTAAGCATAAGTAGATAAAAAAACAATGATTGTTGGAATCGAGTCCAACTTTCTTATATTATAAAAGATGCAGTAAAAGATAAAGTGTTGTAGAAGTAATAATAAAAGTATAGTTGAGCTATGATCCGTATATATATGTTAGTGTGTTCATGTCTTGATGAAGTGTGAAGTCGTGACATGCAAGTTCAGAGGGATCTAAACGTGTATCTCTACAGCAATCAGTAGCATATGTAAAAGGGTAAGGGAAACAAATCTCTAAGCTCCTCTTGTTACCCTAGAATATGTCTATTAAAAGTTCTGAGTTCCTTAATAATTATAGTTACTTATGTCTAAGCAACTCATTCAAGTGAATATCTCTATCCCACTCTTTCAACCATTTTTACTCATGAAGTCCACTTGTTATTGGATCTCTCACAACAACAAGCTTGTAAATATTTCCAAGGTGATCAATCAAAGAAACAAATATTAGAATGATAACACATGGTAAAGCATGCACTAGTCACACACATTTAACATAAACACACTTTATATATTAACTTCTCATAACTATACTAAAAGGAGTTTAGCTCATGGTGAGCTGAGTACAAACAATGAACAAGGTTCTCAAAAGAAACATCTTAGAACAATAAGTTGCACAAAAGATAATAAGCTAAGAGAGCCTTGAATTAGAACTTGAGATGGCTAAGTCTTTAAGAAACGGCTTCCGTCGCGCCAGTGTTCATCAACAAGCACAAAAAGGAATGAGGAGAGAAGCTTCAGCACACTTCCGCAACATACTCAGGAATAAATAAATTTTTTACTAACAATTGCTGAACTCCTACAAATGATTCTCCTTTATTCTTTTATAGATCAAGAAAGCTAGGGTTTCCATTATGTCCTGGATCTTGGGCCTCATATCAAGAATCACCCAGCCCAAAAGATCCTAAACATCTCCTTAGTAAAGGACAAAGAAAGCTTCAGTACTAGCCGACAGTAGTGGGGGGGGGGGGGGGGGGGGCAAGGTGAATTGAGCAGACTGTCACAGCAGCCGGCGCATCAGTGTACTTTTTGCAGGTTTTTATCTTACAGTGCTGCTTGCTCCCACTGTGTTTTGAATATTTTTCTTTCTCATTTTCAGTGCCCAATATACTTCTTCCCTCCATTATGACTATTTATCCTCTTTTACATCAGTTTGCACTTTAGTCCCTTACGAATTGGACTTCCTTCCTTACGGCACACTTTCTGACTTGCTTAGTCTTGCCTCAGCTTGCCTCTGTGCTAACTCCTGCATTCAAAAAAATATTAAACCAGCAAAAGGGAGCACCTAATGTGCTCCACACTAACTAAACTAAAAAAACAAAAAAACATGAAAATTAAACAAATCTAAAACAAAATATCATTAAACAAATTACTAACTAAGGATATATTAACTCACAAAATGTGGGTTAACACACCCCCAAACTTGAACTATCACATGTCCTCGGGTGATGCAGCAAGAAAACAAAATAACTTAAGAAAAACATCCTCCATTGAACAACAACAGACTCAATATTAGCTCAGACTTCTCTTTTTAAGACCTTGGGAAAAAATAAGTATGACACAGACTAGAGGCACAATAATGGTTAACTATTCTATGATCTTTAAACACTTCCCGTCGTGACAGAAGTCTCCTTTGAGGTCAACCAACCTATTTTCAACTCCTGTTTGCTTTCTCCTATAGTCCAGAATTTATACTTGCTACTTGAATGGGGTCATGAATTGAACCTACACCTAGGACCTCCACTGGCATGCTTGCTTTATTTTATTCAAAACGCTTTTGTGGTTGTCTCATCTTTTCACTAGACGGGATCTCACTTGTAATGAGTCCAACTGTAACACGGTGGGAGATCTGACTTTTTGAAATGTTGCGGATAGCAAGAGTCGCCACCGACTTTTATTTTATCCAATTTGGAAAGGCAAAAAGAACAGGAAAGGCCTTTAGAAGATTTTGAGTTCGGGGGGTAGGTTATATAAAGGGAAGGTATAAGCACCTTTTGTATCCATAGTTATCCACGGGCTCTTAATTGCCTAGCTCACTTTTATTTTTTAAAATGTTTGAAGTGTAGTGTGTGAATAAGAAAAGATTTTGAAGAAGAACTTTAGCTTGTAAATAAGCGTAGTCTTTTTGAATTGATTTGAAAGAAGTGGGAAAAGATACTTTTGAATTTGAGAAGAGCAAGCAATTAAAAGCAATTACCCTAAGTTTAATTTTCCGTTCTTTAAGTCTTTAGTTGGAAAGGGCCATCCATACCATAAAGAGGGCAGGTAGTCCTTTCATTGGATTTCAAAAGGGTCATCGGAATTATCGTTCGCCATAAGACTATCCCTACCATAAAGATGGTAGGTAGTCTTTAGGGAAGGATATAATAGTCATTTTAGGCAACCAATGGGGATACCGTAGCATTCGAAGGGACAATCATCGTTTATCGTAGGCAACCTCTAGGGACAAGATCATTTTCTGTTAAGGCAACATCGAAGGGACTTATGATCTTTTTATGATGATAATGAACAGAGGGCAACATTTTCTAAGGTATCCTCGTATTCGAGGGACTTGACTATTTTTATCGAAAGGCAACAATAAGAAAGGTTACCATTAAAGGTGTGTGTGTTACAATAAAGTGATTCAGTTCGGGTATTTTATCTTATAAAATAGTGATTCTGAATTTAATTCAATGTTGTCACTCCCTAGGGTTACTAACCACACAGTTAAAATAGCAGAAAATAAAAACCACAAGTTATGATGTGCAGTTATAAGGCGCGGAAAATAAAGGTAGAAAAGTAAATCCTAATTACTATTACAAAAAAAAACCTTTTGCAAGCCTATACACATTTTCTAGAATTTAAAAGGCAGAAAAATAAATGAATTAAATTAATGGCAACAAAAATTAAATAAATAAATAATTAAAGACATGCGACATACACAAAGCATGGGATGAGGAGAGAAATCGCGAATAAAATATAAGTTTAGAAAAATCAGGGTTAAAAACCTTATGGCTAAAAAGCCTAATGGCTAAAAAAATCTAATGGCAAACCTAAGGGTAAAAAAACCAACGGTTAGTAGACAACTCTTACATTATAGATTAAGGTTTACTATGGTTTATTGATTAAGGTTAACCTTAAAACGTAATTAAAATTAATCCTAAAATTAAATCCTAATTTATCTAATTAATTAGTTAACCCTAAATTAATTACCTAATTGTTTAACCTAATTTATATTAACCTAAAATTAATTAACCTTATTCAAATTAATTATAAAATAAAACCTTAATTAAAATTATAAAATAAAAACATAAATTTCAAATAAAACCTAAATTTAAATTAAATTATACTATTAATCTAAAGAAGAAAAAAATGTTCTAAAAAGTTTTTTAGGGTTTTAGTAGAAAAAATATAAAAAGAAAACAATTAAATAAAATAAAATAAAAGGGAGTAGGAAAAGAAACCAGGATTTTAATTGGGTGTGGAAAGTCTGGTAGTCCATGTGATGGTCCCTCAATCACGGTGTGTTGGATTTGGCGAAGGGAATGATCTGACGGTGATGAGCGATGGTGTACCATAGACCTGCGATGGAGATGCTGCGTTGGATCTGCAAGTGAGAATTGTCAAAGAAAAATAGAGAAAATATACGCCCTTGGTGAGGATCGATCTCGGGACCCTGCGGATGGGGATCTCACGCACGCCTTTTGCCATACGAGCCAGCTGCGCTTGTTGTCAAACAAATCACCATAAATTTAAATAAACAAATTTAAAAGAATTGAAACAATTTTAAAAAAACAAAGAGCGTGCGCCCAACACTTCATCGTCCCCATTCGTTCCCAGAAGAACAACAAACTTTTACCCACGGTTTTTTTTGTCGCGGCCAAAAGCTTTATCTCTTAAAACCTACAAATCGTCAATGATAAGCACAAAAACATGGCCCAAATCAATCATAAACCCTCTCACGAATCCAATGGGTCCAATAATTTGTCCTGAAATCGCGTTAAATCAAAATCCCCCTCTTTGAGGAATACGAACCCTAGCAATGGCATACGGCCATATCTGCGTCAAAACTAAAATTAAGCAACCCAGAAACAATCCATGCGTTCATGTGAATAAGAATATGGTATTACATTATGTTTATGATGCGTGAATGGTATAGTTTGAGACAAGAAAAAAAACTGCAAACCGCGGTGATGGTGAGCGTGAATTCGCTTGCTCTAGTTAATGATAGGGATTGTATCACGTCCAGAAAGTATCAGGGAATTGATTGAGATGGTTTGTTTGGCCTGAATCGAACTAGAACTTCACTTCCTGCCTCATCTTGGATCAAGGTTTTGTAAGCTCTTGAATAGGATTCTTGTGCAAAAAAATTCATCCCTTAATCATGTAGACGGCTTGTGTATTTATAGGAGAACGAATTAGGGAAATAAGATTGTGTTGAATCCCCATAAAATCATGAGATTTGATTTGATTTTTTTGGATGAATATCTTTGATGTAAATCTTGCTATTTTTGACCAATATTGCATCTTCTCTCACCAATCTTGCTTCCCTATGAATTTCATTAGATATTTGATACATAATGTGATTGAAATTGATTGGAACTTAAAACCAAAACAAATCTTTTCAAAACTTTCATCAAATCTTTGACTTTTTCCATAATTTTAATGAATAAAATTCACTAAAAAAAAATCAAATAATTATCAATAATTCGTGGCTTTCAGGTTAGATCTTCTAGATAACTTGAGTAACAAGATTGGATCATAAAAAGTTGGACTTCTTTGCAAAAAAAATCCAATTTGGGCCTTATTTACTTCACATGTTTCACCCAAAAATTCACCAACTTTGACAAGGCATATCTCCCTCAATATTTAAGATATGGAAGTGTTCTAGGACTTTTTGGAAATCCCAAGGTTTCCTCTACAAGACACTTTGGAACCTTTTTTCTATTTGAAGATTTTATCTTGATGATATGGGCTTTGACAAAAAACTGCTTTTGGTTTACTTTCAAAAAGGACCTGTAATGTTTTGGCTCATATCTTCCAAAGGAAGCATTTCTGGCCTTGGCATTAGAAAGACAAAGTTGTAGATAATTAAATTTCCTTTAAATTAGGCTTTGTTTGGGAAATTTATGATGTTTAATGTGAAATTTATGGCTGGTCAAAGTTTAGTTGACTTTTAGGTCAAAAACCCTAATTTAGAATCTTTTGATTTTTGTTGATTTCTGAACTCTCCTTGATGAATCAAGATCAACCTTTGATCAAATGATGAATTTTACTCCAAAATAAGTATGTTGACCAAAAAATCAGGAGTTTTGATAGTATGTTAACTATAGTTGACTTTTTAGGTCAAATTAGTCGACTGTTGACTATTTGAGCTGTTGATTGGGCAATCTTGTGAATTAGAGCTTGAAACTTGGCATGAGGATACTATGAGGCATATGAGAGGCCATGAAGTTCACTTGAAGTATCAGAAGTTGATTTTACTTGGAGAGAAGCAAAACCCTAGTTGAGGCTTGTTGCTTAGGAGACAGGTAAGTGTGCCCAAATCTTGTATGGTCTTGAGCGGTTGAAAGTTATGTGAGCCAAAATATGATGGACAAGTTTTGGGGTATGACAACTGCCCCTGTTCAATTTTCTTGAACCTGAAGATGTAGATTGGCTTGTGTGCCAGTCGGGATCTAAAGGTGGAAGAGGATTGAACACTAGAATACCCAGAAATTTGCCCTTGCTGAGATAGGGACTTTTGCCGGAGATGGGCTTGGAGATGCCATCTGGTTTTAATAATATGAAAGTCAGAATCACTCGTACATTAGACTATATCCGAGCTTGAAGTATTGAGAAGTGCTTGTTGGAGATGGGCTTAAAGATGACATCTAAAAGAGATAATTGCCAGAAGTCTAGAGGGTGATTCTTTCAAAATATGCACCTCATAGGAATTTTCAGAATGTCCGGCGTTCGATCTTCCGAAATGTATATCTAATAAGAATGTTTCAGAAGTCTAGGGGTCAAGCTTCCAGAATGTGCATCTGATTGGAATTTTTAGAATGTCCGGGGTTCGAGCTTCCGGAATGTATATCTGATAAGAATGTTTCAGAATTCTGGGGGTGAAGCTTCCAGAATGTTCATCTGATTGGAACTTTCAGAATGTCCGGGGTTCGAGCTTCCGGAATGTATATCTGATTGGAATGTTTCAGAAGTCTGGGGGTCAAGCTTCCAGAATGTTCATCTGATTGGAACTTTCAGAATGTCCGGGGTTCAAGCTTCCGGAATGTATATCTGATAAGGTGTCTTCAAAATGTTTGGAGGGATATGCTTTCTAGAGTATATATCTGATAGAGATTGATTTGTTGATGGTATTTGTCTGAACGGTTGGTCGACCTGAAAGGCAAAGTCAGTTTTTATGCAATGTCATGATGCATGTATTATGTGATGAGTCTCTCAAAATAAATGAGAAACTTGCATGCTATGTATGAATTTATTATGAGGTACTGTATGCAATGTATGAATATGTTTATGATATATGATGTATGAACATGATTTATGCTACAGAGTATTTTAGTGATTTTTCTTGATTGAGAAAATAAATCTCTATATCATTGTGATTTTGATGTCTGATCTTGTTTTGAAGATGCTCAGCTGGGGATTTATGATTTCTGCCTGGGGATTAGAGCCATTTGAATGATTGATCGTTGATGCACCCTGACTGGGGATAAGAAAGATGAATAGACCGTGTTGGAGGAGGGATTGAAGATATCTACTTGAAGATTACTTTGTGGGGATATGATCCTGTGACACTGGATCTGTGGGAGGACATGGATGCCTTGAACATTGCCCCCAGTGGTTATAGTAACTGCCATTCCTAGACTTGTGTTGATTGGGACACACCAATGTGTGTTGGTCGAAGTATCAAACCTGCCTTGCACAGCTTTGCCCCTGCTAGTAGGGAATTTGAAGATATTCCCTCGTGATGACCTCTTATGAGATGTGTACTATGGGTGACATGCCCCTAGCACCCATGAACTTAGTATGATGCCCCTGACTGATCGGGAAGTAGCTTCGGACCTACTTGGGTGCATGCCCCTGATTGTTTGGCATTCTTGAGGGATTCTCGGATTCTTGACCTGATTTCCCCAGATCACTGGATAAGCTGTGTCATGCCCCTTGTACATGTAGGAGACGTTGCTTTTGAAATGATTTCGTCTGTCGAGATAACTTTTGGTCATTAGTTGTACCCTGTGCAAATTCTTCCTGATGCTAACACTTGAAATTATGTAGCAGAATATGTTTAATAATGAATTCATGAGATGCAATGCATATGTCTGTCTTGAGTTTTTGAAAACATTAAAACAGGAGATGTAAAAGTGTGATATCAACTCAGCATTTATGGCAAACCTTAAGGAGTCAGGACACCTTTTGGTGACAGTATGCTTTCAAACTAACCATGCTTCAGTTAAGACTTTCAAGGGTTGTAAAGTGGCTTGGTTCACGGTTTAAGAAACAAAGGATAATGGCTCAAATTTTATTTGTACCCATCCCATTCTTCGTGATGTTCTTCGATCCTATGCTCAGTTAACTTTTCATTTAAGTATTAGCAGAGCTTGAAGTCGTAACATTGACGTTTGATGATGGTTAGAGCACCGACAGTTTATTTGGACAAGCAGTCATCCTTTTTGGTCATATTTTCTTTTGTCGAGGATTTGTAGCGACCTCTTGTTTTGACTTTGTTATCCCTAACTTTTGCCTGAACTGTTTATTTTGAGATTACAGTCACCGGGATGTTTCACTTTTTGATAAGTCTCCTTCACAGGTTTTGACTTAACAATTTTTTTTCTATTTTTGGTGGACATTGACTGCCTGACTTAATGGTTGCGGGAACCCATCATTATTTGGTATAAACAACAGCTAGTATAATTTAGTTAACTGAGTAACTACCCTGCCCCAGGTTATGATTAAGGGTTTAATCTGTACGAAACAACTTCTACTTCTTAGGCTCAAAGGGGTTGATGAGGGATTAATATCCTTATATATCCACCGTTTAGGAACTGAAGCAATACCTGTACATCGTCAGCATAGTCCGTTCAAACGCATACTGTAAGTGGTTGCCGTATCGTTTTCGTCATCCTCCCTTAGAAGGCTTACAGCTTAGCAGGAGTTGTGTAACACCCGTATTTTCAATTATTAAATAATTCTAATTTTTAATTATTTATTTAATTAGAATTTGGAATTATTATTAATTTTGAGAATTAAAGGAAATTAAATACATAAAAGGAAAAGTGACTATTTGGATGTAAGGAGTAAAGTCAGGGTGTGAGGAGTAAAATGCTCTAAGTATAATCCTAATATTCCTATTATTATTATTATTATTGGGGAAAAAGAAGAGAAGGAGGAATAGAGAAAGAATTGAAGAAACATTCATCGTGAGAAGAGAAGAGGAGCAAGGAGGAGGAAAACCCCAAAAGCTCAAGGAGAATCAAGAACCTAATTCCAGGTAAGGGGTGATTACTCTAATTATATGGTATTATGATTTTGATGATGAAAGGATTGAATTAAGGGATTAGAATCTCTATTTGGGATGTTAGGTTTTGTGAAATTCCAACACTGACATGCATGATTTGATGAATTGACTGCAATTGATGATGTAGTATTGTTACATGGTGTTATGGTATGTTGTTTGGGCATTAGAATCATGTATTTGGAGTATTTTGATGTTATTGGTGATCAATTTCGTAATGGTATGAGTTGGTATGTGTTTGGGATGCATAAAAGCCTTAAAAATCATGTTTTTCAGCTACTGGGTTCGTGGGAACCGGTTCCCGTGTGGGAGGAACCGGGTTCCACTGTTTTAAAACGTTAAAAATAGCATTTCGGGTCCAGGAACCGGTTCCCACATGGGGAGGAACCGGGTTCTAGTACAAATTCCAGCAGCACGTTTTGAAAACTATTCTAACTTCAAACAACTCTAATTTTCAAACTGTAAGTCCGTTTTAGACGCCATTTTGGACGTTGTTTCTTAAATTGAATGCTCTACCATATGAACTAAAGAAAACAACAATAACTTGATTTTATTTTGAAAAGTATCATTTTCTTCAAATGTGGTTTATTCTTGTTTGCATAGTTGATGAGGTGCAATGATTTGTTATTTGCATAATTGAATATGTGGAATGATGTGGGTTGTTATAATGTGATTTCTTCTGCTTGTTATGCAAATGGATGTTGTTCATGGTAGATATGGTTATCATATGTTTTGATGAATGTTTTATCTGTTATGATGTCGTGGTTGTAACCGGTGATTGTTTTGATCGTATGATGATGATTGATTTGTTTTGAATGATGCATGATACATGTACATACTTGTTGGTGATAACTATGTTGAGTCATGTGAGACGATGTTGTTCATCGGATCGGTGATGTTGTAAGTATGACATATGTGTGCATTCATTCATACGCATTTTGGTGATGGATCCCGATGATGTTGTGGATCAAATGGTGGACATAATTCCCATTGTGTGGTATTTGTGCCGGTTGGGCTGTATCTTGGTGAGGAATAAATCAGTCGGATGTGTTTAGCCCATGTTTGGTACCACATGCATAAGAGTCTGCATGGTTTTTGTATAAATTGTGGCATGTCAGGATGAAATCCGGTGTTATGATGGTGTTGTGTTATTGGTGCATACTATTGACTTGTGCTTGTGATTGGTATGAATTGGTAAATTTGAATATGCTAAATAGGGTGGATAATTGCTTATGAATTCTATATCTGACGATTTATAATGCTATTTAATTTATGATGTAGTCTCACCCTTACTTTGATGATTTCAGATTGAAGTAGCGGCTTAAGCGATCGGTGAGGATGGCTTGTAAAGTCATGTCTTTAGTTTTAATAAATAGGTGTCAGTGTCATGCTCTGAGACTTGTAACACTAGGGAACGCTTGATTGAGAGTTGTTTATGCTCTATTATTTCAGTTTGATTGTTTGGATAATTATTTCTTTTGAAATTAAGGCATGTGACCTTATGAATAGTATTTTATGTGGTTTTAAGAATTATCCAAAGTTTGTTTAATTTCCGCTGTGATAAACATGAATTTTATTCCAATCAAATGTTGTTTCTCAGTAGAGAATGACCATGAATGTAGAATTTTATTTTAAATAAATTGTGACGCCCTTTTATTCATGTTAAACTCTGATTTTGCGCTATGTTTTTCGGGGTATTTAGAAGGGTGTTACAATAATGGTATCAGAGCAGATCGGTTCGTCCGACCAGTGTCGTCTAACGATATTTATTTCTCTGTACGCGATAAGTGTGTGAAACACTGTCGGTACTTGAAGTGTTTCTGATCTGTTGCTTGCAGGAATTGAGTTGAAGCTAAGTGGGGGAGAAGCCTACTTCTCGGATGTGTATGATGGTGAGATATTAGACCATTGTGCCGTTGATGGCTATAGCGTAAGTGTATTGGAAGCTTCGTTGCTTCGCGAGTTTGAAGGTAATATGGATTTAAAGTTCTGGTTGTTTAACGCGTTAGGACGTTTTGGAAAAAGAAATATTGCCATAAGATGGAATTCAGTAGATTATTGTTTAAGTAGCCTTGCAGAGAGATGGACGTAGGAACCACGATTAAGTGACAAATTGTTTTAGATTTTAGTGTGGAACTGTTTGGTGTTTAAAAGCATGTATTTGGATGTATGTTGGTGATCTCTATATGCAATTTCGTATTTGGTGCTATGAGTATTGATTGGAATGCATAGAAGTTAAAAAAAATTTGGATTTTCTGCTACAGGACATACAGGAACCAGTTCCCTAGTGGGGAGGAACCGAGTTCTGGTACAAAAATCAGAGAAGTGGAAATCCTGGGCTATAGGAACCGGTTTCCATATAGGGAGGAACCGGGTTCCCCTATTACTTTTGAAAAATATTTTAATTTTGGAAAAGTTGCAGGAGTTGTTTGAGCTGTTGGGATCTTTTGAACCGTGAGCGCAAGATGGAAAGAATACTATTAATGTTAGTAATGATGGTTCATACTCCAAAATGGTTGTCGGCTATCTATTGACAAATTGAGGAACTGATCACCCTTAATCTCTTTTGATAGTAGACGGGATCGTATTGGATGTTATAGAATGGTCTTGCTATCTTAATTGTGCATAAAGTGAAGAATACGAATGAAGCTTGGTTGAAGCTTGTGAACCATATAAGTTAACAGAAACCATAGTAAGGACGATGAAGTAAGATAAATGATCATAGTTGCGAAGACTATTAGTTTTCTTGAAGCCGTTAGTGTCGAAGATTAGACCATGTCAGTTAAGCAAATGAATTTAGCTGTGAACGATGGAGTTGTAGTATTTATGTTGTGTTCTTTGATGGGAGTGAAAGGAAGAGCTAAGAGTGGTGAATTACCTGTGGTGGGTGAATTTCCGAAAGTTTTTCCAAAAGATGTTAGTGAGTTACCACCTGAAAGAGAAGTGGAATATGCTATAGATTTGATTATTGGAACTAGTCTTGTGTCGATGGCACCGTACTGCATATCGGCATCGGAATTAGCTGAGTTGAAGAAACAATTCGAAGAATTATTGGAAAGAAATTTATCCGTCCGAGTGTTTCTCCGTGGGGTGCTCCGGTGTTGTTAGTTAATAAGAAAGAAGGTTCGGTGAGACTGTGCGTTGATTATAGGCAGTTGAAAGAGGTGACGATCAAGAATCGATATCCTTTACCAAGGATTGATGATTTGATGGATCAGCTAGTTGGAGCTTGCGTGTTCAGCAAGATTGACCTGAGGTCTGGATATCACCAAATTCGTGTGAAGGCGGAAGATATTCAAAAGACTGCATTCAGGATAAGGTACGCACATTATGAATATGCTGTTATGCCTTTTGGTGTTACTAATGCACCTGGTGTTTTCATGGAGTATATGAACAAGATATTTCATCCGTATCTTGACAATTTTGTAGTGGTGATCATTGATGACATTCTGATTTACTCAAAGAGTGATGAAGAACATGCGGAACATCTAAGGATTGTATTGGTAATATTGAAGGAAGGGAAGCTCTATGCGAAGTTGTCAAAGTGTGAATTCTGGTTGGAGGAAGTCAGTTTTCTCGGTCATGTGATTTCGAGGAATGGCATTATTGTAGACCCTACAAAGATAGAAGCAATATCTCAGCGGGAGACGCCGAAGAATGTTTCAGAGATTCGTAGTTTCCTTGGTCTTGCAAGTATTTATAGGAAATTCATTAAGGGATTTTCGAAGGTGGCATTGCCAATGACTAAGTTAACAAGGAAAGGACAAGTGTCCGTGTGGAATTCTGAATGTGAGAAAGGTTTTCAAGAATTGAAAAAGAGATTAACAAGTGCTCCGATCTTAATTTTTGCCGAATTCAGCGGAGTCTTTTAATTTGTATTGTGACGCTTCACTGATGGGTTGAGGAGGTGTGTTGATGCAAGATAAGCAAGTACTGGCTTATTCTTCGAGATAATTGAAGGTTCAAGAAAGGAATTATCCGACCCATGATTTGGAGTTGGCGGCGGTAGTGGTATTCATTTTGAAGATACGGAGACACTATCTTTATGGTTCTCGATTCGAGGTATTCAGTGATCATAAGGGCCTGAAATATCTCTTTGATCAGAAAGAGCTTAATATGAGGCAGAGAAGGTGGTTAGAATTCCTAAAGGATTATGATTTTGGTTTGGATTACCATCCTGATAAGGCGAACGTTGTTGTAGACGCGTTAAGTAGGAAAGCTTTGCATGTGTCTATGTTGATGGTGTGTGGATTAGAGTTGGTCGAACAATTTAGAGACTTGAGTCTAGTTCGTGAGAACACTCTTAATGGTGTTAAGTTGGGTATGCTGAAGTTGACTAATGGTATTCTTGATGAGATTAGAAATAGACAGAAATCTGATGTTGGTTTAGTTGATAAATTGACATTAATTAACCAAGGTCAAGGAGGGGAATTCCGAATTGATGAGAATGGTGTTATGAGATTTGGTGATAGAGTGTGTGTTCCGGACATTGCTGAAATTAAGAAAAGTATTCTGGAAGGAGGATCAGCAGGTGGAAATGTTACCTGGGAACTTGAGAGCTAGATGAAGGACTCTTACCCAAAACTTTTCATCTAAGGTATGTTTTCGAGGACGAAAACTCTTTTAGTGGGGGAGAGTTGTAACACCCGTATTTACAATTATTAAATAATTTGAATTTTTAATTATTTATTTAATTAGAATTTGGAATTATAATTAATTTTGAGAATTAAAGGAAATTAAATACATAAAAGGAAAAGTGACTATTTGGATGTAAGGAGTAAAGTGAGGGTGTGAGGAGTAAAATTCTCTAAGTATAATCCTAATATTCCTATTATTATTATTATTATTGGGGAAAAAGAAGAGAAGGAGGAATAGAGAAAGAATTGGGAGAAACATTCATCGTGAGAAAAGAAGAGGAGCAAGGAGGAGGAAAACCCCAAAAGCTCAAGGAGAATCAAGAACCTAATTCCAGGTATGGGGTGATTACTCTAATTATATGGTATTATGATTTTGATGATGATAGGATTGAATTAAGGGATTAGAATCTCTATTTGGGATGTTAGGTTTTGTGAAATTCCAACACTGACATGCATGATTTGATGAATTGACTGCAATTGATTATGTAGTATTGTTACATGGTGTTATGGTATGTTGTTTGGGCATTAGAATCATGTATTTGGAGTATTTTGATTATATTGGTGATCAATTTCGTAATGGCATGAGTTGGTATGTGTTTGGGATGCATAAAAGCCTTAAAAATCATGTTTTTTAGCTACTGGGTTCGTGGGAACCGGTTCCCATGTGGGAGGAACCGGGTTCCACTGTTTTAAAACGTTAAAAATAGCATTTTGGGTCCAGGAACTGGTTCCCACTTGGGGAGGAACCAGGTTCCAGTACAAATTCCAGCAGCACATTTTGAAAACTATTCTAACTTCAAACAGCTCTAATTTTCAAACCGTAAGTCCGTTTTAGACGCCGTTTTGGACGTTGTTTCTTAAATTGAATGCTCTACCATATGAAATAAAGAAAACAAAAATAACTTGATTTTATTTTGAAAAGTATCATTTTCTTCAAATGTGGTTTATTCTTGTTTGCATAGTTGATGAGGTGCAATGATTTGTTATTTGCATAATTGAATATGTGCAATGATGTGGGTTGTTATAATGTGATTACTTCTGCTTGTTATGCAAATGGATGTTGTTTGTGGTAGATATGGTTATCATGTGTTTTGATGAATGTTTAATCTGTTATGATGTCGTGGTTGTAACCGGTGATTGTTTTGATCGTATGATGATGATTGATTTGTTTTGAATGATGCATGATACATGTACATACTTGTTGGTGATAACTATGTTGAGTTATGTGAGACGATGTTGTTCATCGGATTGGTGATGTTGTAAGTATAACATATGTGTGCATTCATTCATACGCATTTTAGTGATGGATCTCGGTGATGTTGTGGATCAAAATGGTGGGCATAATTCCCATTGTGTGGAATTTGTGCCGGTTGGGCTGTATCTTGGTGAGGAATAGATCAGTCGGATGGGTTTAGCCCATGTTTGGTACCACATGCATAAGAGTCTGCATGATTTTTGTATAAATTGTGACATGTCAGGATGAAATCCGGTGTTATGATGGTGTTGTGTTATTGGTGCATACTATTGACTTATGCTTGTGATTGGTATGAATTGGTAAATCTGAATATGCTAAGTAGGGTGGATAATTGCTTATGAATTCTATATCTGACGATTTATAATGCTATTTAATTTATGATGTAGTCTCACCCTTACTTTGATGATTTCAGATTGAAGTAGCGGCTTAAGCGATCGGTGAGGATGGCTTGTAAAGTCATGTCTTTAGTTTTAATAAATAGGTGTCGGTGTCATGCTCTGAGACTTGTAACACTGGGGAACGCTTGATTGAGAGTTGTTTATGCTCTATTATTTTAGTTTGATTGTTTGGATAATTATTTCTTTTGAAATTAAGGCATGTGACCTTATGAATAGTATTTTATGTGGTTTTAAGAATTATCCAAAGTTTGTTTAATTTCCGCTGTGATAAACATGAATTTTATTCCAATCAAATGTTGTTTCTCAGTAGAGAATGACCATGAATGTAGAATTCTATTTTAAATAAATTGTGACGCCCTTTTATACATGTTAAACTCTAATTTTGCGCTATGTTTTTCGGGGTATTTAGAAGGGTGTTACAAGTTGAATATCACAAAATAAAACAAAGTGAACACAGTTTAAGTGAGTGATAACGAAATAATTTATTCAAGACAAACATATGCAATGCACTAATGATGATTATTAAAACAGATAATGTCTATCATGAGTCGAATGTTTAAACAAATAGAATAGAAATTGCAAATGAAAGTAAATCTAATGATTCAAAAGTTCGTCCGTCTAACCATTCACAGCATTATCAATCTTGTTGTGATGAGGCATGGGAGCAGTGATCACGTTAGGGGTTGCAGGAGGGTCGAACTTGATTTCCCTAGCATCGATCATGTCTTGAATCTTATTATTCAATGTCCAACAATTGTTAGTGTCATGTCCAGGACTATTGGAGTGATATGTACACCTCGCGTTGGGATTATAGCGAGGGGAGGAAGTGTTGGGATTTGGATGAGGAGCTATCTGTGTAAGTAGATCTGCTTTCAACAAGTGTTGTAGCACTTGAGTCAAGGACATGTTGATCTTTGTGAATTGTCTTTTGGATGCGCCTTGTTTACGTGGGTTGTCTTGTTGTTGTATCGATGCTTAATTAGAGACCAGGGTTGCCCCAACAGTGTCGAATTCATTCCTCCCATTGTATGACTTTTTTGTGACACTAGAAGTTGAAGTCATTAGAATCTTTCCACTTCGGATTCCACTTTCAACATGTTCCCCAATCAATATTAGCTCAGTGAACCCATACGATGAATTGCCCAACAAATGACTATAGAAAGGACCGGTCAGCGTGCTCATAAACATATCAACCAACTCTCTGTCAGCCAACGGAGGTTGAAATCTGCCAGCCAAGTCTCTCCATTTTTGAGCATACTCTTTGAAGCTTTCATTAGAGCCCATATACATGCTTTGTAGTTGCATGCGGGTCGGTGCGAGATCAGAATTGTTTTGGTATTGCTTGTAGAAAGCAACAGGCAAATCTTCCCAAGTATGAATGTTGGTACTCTCAAGTTGATAGTACCATTCCAGTTGTGTTCCTGATAGGCTTTCTCGAAAGAAATGGATCCAGAGCTTCTTATATGCAGTATGAGGCTGAATCTTCCTCACATAAGACCTCAAGTGTAGTTTAGAACAAGAGACTCCGTCGTATTTAGCAAAGTTTGGAGTCTTGAACTTCGGAGGGATAACAATTCCAGAGATGAGTCCTAATTCCTTAAAATCCAGCCCAGGTACCTTCTGAATCTCCATATCTTTCAAGCGTTCATCTAGCAACTTGTATTTGTCGTCAGGATGTTCATCCTCATAGTAGTAGTCCTCTTCTTCCTCAAAGGGATTGGAAGAATTGTGGTTGCTTTTCACATCAGTTTTGACACTAGCGTCGTCCTTTTGTTCATTGTCCTCCTCTTCGGAAACCTTGACTTCTTCAGCTTTCTTGAGTTGTCCTCGGAATCTTCTTCCCATGTTAAGGACACCCACAGATCTTCTGGGGTTTTTCTCCTTCTTGGGCAGAAGAGTTTTCAGCTCGTCTTTCCCCTTGGGCAAGTTCAGAATCAAAGCTTGGAATTGGGTGTTCTGAGCCTGAAGGTCTTTGACTGATTGCTCGAGATCCATTTGTGCTGAAATAAACAGCGAGGGAGGATGAGAAACCTGTGGTAGAAACCTGTGATGCGATGTTATGAATGCAAATGCAATGTTTTCAAGGATCTTTAAGGAATTTAGTTAGCAACATTAGAAAATGATTTGGTCGCATCTTCGTTTGAAGAACTCTGATTCTTGGATGTTCTTCTAGGGGAATCAAGCTCACCATATCCAGTGGGTCATAGCCTCTGATTCGGGATACTTCTGAATTAGAAAGTATACGGCTAGAGGAAAATAAATCCTCTTGCCCCTTGATATGTATAATGTCTCTGATTTGGAAGACAAATAGCCAGAGGAAAATAAATCCTCTTGCCCCTTGATGAGAATTTAGTCCTTGATAATGGCACCTGAAATTGTATGCCTTAAATTCCTAAGATCCTTGAAAGGGTTAGTTAATATGATATGTTAAGATGTCATGATGTCATGATGTCATGCGAATGCAATGCATCAGGCAAAGTGTAAGATAGTAAGGACAAACAAGTCCTACGATAAAACCTGCATGGAAATCAAAAGGTTAGTAGAACACACAAGCAAGTTACACAAGTGTCCTTAGGTTTAAAGGCTTGCGTGAAGTCCATAGGTAAGTACCCTCCCCACTGAAGTTTAGTTGGTTCAACCTGTCCTAGATAAAGATCGGTTTCTAGGGAGCTCATATCACTGACCTTTCTCGAAGTCATTATTTCAGTTTCAGCAATCGAATCACCGACCGAAAACATCCTGAAAGTCCAATCCATATGAGTGTAGCTTTGAGTATCAACCAACTTCGGTCGGAACCAAAGCCATCCATCTCGCTACTTTCTAATAGGCCAGTCAAGTTCAACTAGGGTTCTAGGGGCTAATTAGTGCTTAATGACACCACACAGCAGCCAAATGTTTCCTCAAGTCGGATCCCAAGGAACATCAGGACAAACCAAAGTGTCACACTAACGATGGCTACCATATCAACCATAGAGGTATATGCCGTACAGTGTCCTTGGTCTCATGCCATATACCTAAGGTATCTCGAGATTCGGGTTAGAATCTTTCACACAACAATATACCCAAACAGTACCCTTAAAAATAAAGCAAAGAAGACAAACAATTTAAAGTGATCCTAGCTTTAAGGTAACCCCTCTTTTATCATATCCCCAGTAGAGTCACCAGTTCTGTAACACGGTGGGAGAATTGACTTTTTGAAATGTTGCGAATAGCAAGAGTCGCCACCGACTTTTATTTTATTCAATATGGAAAGGCAAAAAGAACAGGAAAGACCTTTAAAAGATTTTGAGTTCGGGGGGTAGGTTATACAAAGGGAAGGTATAAGCACCCTTTGTATCCATGGTTATCCATGGGCTCTTAATTGCTTAGCTCACTTTTATTTTTTAAAATGTTTGAAGTGTAGTCTGTGAATAAGAAAAGATTTTGAAGAAGAACTTTAGCTTGTAAATAAGCGTAGTCTTTTTGAATTGATTCGAAAGAAGTGGGAAAAGATACTTTTGAATTTGAGAAGAGCAAGCAATTAAAAGCAATTACCCTAAGTTTAAATTTCTGTTCTTTAAGTCTTTAGGTGGAAAGGGCTATCCATACCATAAAGAGGGCAGGTAGTCCTTTCATTGGATTTGAAAAGGGTCATCGGAATTATCATTCGCCATAAGACTATCCCTACCATAAAGAGGGTAGGTAGTCTTTAGGGAAGGATATAATAGTCATTTTAGGCAACTAATGGGGATACCGTAGCATTCGAAGGGACAATCATCGTTTATCATAGGCAACCTCTAGGGACAAGATCATTTTCTGTTAAGGCAACATCGAAGGGACTTATGATCTTTTTATGATGATAATGAACTGAGGGCAACATTTGCTAAGGTATCCTCGTATTCGAGGAACTTGACTATTTTATCAAAAGGCAACAATAAGAAAGGTTACCATTAAATGCGTGTGTATTACAATCAAGTGATTCAGTTCGGGTATTTTATCTTATAAAATAGTGATTCTGAATTTAATTCAATGTTGTCACTCCCTAGGGTTACTAACCACGCAGTTAAAATAGCAGAAAATAAAAACCACAAGTTATGATGTGCAGTTATAAGGCGCGGAAAATAAAGGCAGAAAAGTAAATCCTAAATACTATTACAAAAAAAAACCTTTTGCAAGCCTATATACATTTTATAGATTTTAAAAGGCAGAAAAACAAATGAATTAAAATAAAGGCAACAAAAATTAAATAAATAAATAATTAAAGACATGAGACATACTCAGGGCATGGGATGAGGAGAGAAATCGCGAATAAAATATAAGCTTAGAAAAATCAGGGTTAAAAACCTTATGGCTAAAAAACCTAAAGGCTAAAAAATCTAATGGCAAACCTAAGGGTTAAAAAACCTACGGTTAGAAGGCAACTCTTACATTATAGATTAAGGTTTACTATGGTTTATTGATTAAGGTTAAACTTAAAACCTAATTAAAATTAACCCTAAAATTAAATCCTAATTTATCTAATTAATTAGTTAACCCTAAATTAATTACCTAATTGTTTAACCTAAAATTAATTAACATTATTCAAATTCATTATAAAATAAAACCTTAATTAAAATTATAAAATAAAAACTTAAATTTAAAATAAAACCTAAATTTAAATAAAATTATATTATTAATCTGAAGAAGAAAAAAATGTTCTAAAAAGTTTTTTAGGGTTTTAGTAGAAAAAATATAAAAAGCAAACAATTAAATAAAATAAAATAAAAGGGAGTAGGAAAAAAAAAACCAAGATTTTAATTGGGCGTGGGAAGTCTGGTAGTCCATGTGATGGTCCCTCAATCCTGGTACGTTGGATTTGGCGAAGGGAATGATCTGACAGTGATGAGCGATGGTGTACCATAGACTTGCGATTGAGATGCTGCGTTGGATCTGCAAGTGAGAATTGTCAAAGAAAAATAAAGATAAAATACGCCCTTGGTGAGGATCGATCTCGGGACCCTGCGGATGGGCATCTCACGCACGCCTTTTTCCATACGAGCCAGTTGCGCTTGTTGTCAAACAAATCACCATAAATTTAAATAAACAAATTTAAAAGAATTGAAACAATTTTAAAAAAACAAAGAGCGCGCGCCCAGCACTTCATCGTCCCCATTCGTTCCCAGAAGAACAACAATCTTTTACCCACGGTTTTTTTTATGATGTTAAAAAAAACCGTGGGTAAAACTTTGTTGACTTTAAGGTCAAAAACCCTAATTTATGATGTTCCATGTGAAAGTTATGGCTGGTCAAAGTTTAGTTGACTTTTAGGTCAAAAACCCTAATTTAGAAACTTTTGATTTTTGTTGATTAATGAACTCTCCTTGATGAATAATGATAGACCTTTGATCAAATGATGAATTTTACTCCAAAATAAGGATGTTGACCAAAAAATCAGGAGTTTTGACTGTATGTTGACCATAGTTGACTTTTTAGGTCAAATTAGTCAACTGTTGACTATTTGAGCAGTTGATTGGGCAATCTTGTGAATTAGAGCTTGAATCTTGGCATGAGGATACTATGAGGCATATGAGAGGCCATGAAGTCCACTTGAAGTATCAGAAGTTGATTTTACTTGGAGAGAAGCAAAACCCTAGTTGAGGCTTGTTGCTTAGGAGACAGGTAAGTGTGCCTAAATCTTGTATGGTCTTGTGCGGTTGAAAGTTATGTGAGCCAAAGTATGATGGGCAAATTTTGGGGTATGACACCAACCTACTTATTATGATGAGACAAACCACTATTCCTCCAGTTTTGGGCACAAGAATTTTATTTCAAGCTATGCTCTTCCAGTTTTGGGCACAAGAGCTTATTGCACACTTTTGTGTGTCTTTTTGGCTAAGTCATGTAGTGTTTCCGGAATGTGACAGTCCTTTGTATCTAAAACCCCTAAAGCATTAAGTCCAATTCTATTCTATATTTAAAAACAAACCAAATATCTAATACAGGATGGTTACCTAAAAGGCTACTTGAGTTAGGACATGGCTTGCTTCTAACTTAAGAGTAGTGCCATAGTCTTCCTCTAGTCTAAGTCCCTTATATTGTTTAAGTCCTTCTAGAGCATCCAAGCTTATATACAGTCAGCTCTCAAGGTGAATGTTACTTCAGTTAGCTTTGTTATTATTTCTTTTCTTTTATTTATATTTAGCATCACTCATGAGAACAAAATAACATTTCATTAATCACAAAGGCTGATACAGCCTACAACAGACATAATTTAAAAGAAACTTAGCAAAAGGCTTATACAACCATTCAGGGAAAGGGACACGAAAGGAAATTAATTAAAACAGCAACAACAAAAGATGATGATTGATTGATAAGATAATGTGGGATAGAAGAGAGTCGTGACTATAGCCACCACTCCCCTAAACTTAAAGTAAGAACAGGGTCCTCACTGTTCAGTAGGGAGATGGGGCGTGCCTTTCCTCACCGCTTACCAGCTAGGCTTTTTGCCTGTTGCTCTTTCTGGTAGGTTTGACAACTGTCATCTTCTTTTCAGCCTCATTCTTGGCAGGCTTTGGAGGGGGCTTGACTTTTTCCTTTTTAGGTGTGTTAGAGACTTCTGGAGTCTCATCCACACCTTTTTCTTCAGTTGGCTTGACGGGGCTCATCTCTAGTGAGTCAAGTATTACAAGAGTCTGGATTGGAGTTGCCTATTTGGAATTCTTCTTTGCTGCTGGAGGGGTACTTGCTTTGTCAATTCCCAACACCTTCTTGGGAATCACATCCTCATCCTTCTCAGAAGTTCCTTCAGCCTGTCCTAATTCTTGCGAACTGGATGAAGAGCCTTCTCCTTCCTCTTCCTCATCAATAGATACGTCTCCAGAATTCTCCTTTGTCTCTTCCTCACCAGAGTTTTCACTTTCTGCTTCCTCTTCAGTTGAAGAGTAATAAGTAGTCACGTCAGTAGCGTTCTTGCTTCTCTTCTCAACCTCTGCCTCCTCCTTCTGTTTTTGCTTCTTCTTTTCTTCCTCATTCTTCTTCACCACTTCACTTGTTGTTCCCACAAATACTTCCTCCTCCTCTTTTTCTTCTTCTGTCCAGGAAAGGGATTTCTCCTTTTTAGACGCTTCCGATTTCATTTCCTTGTTGTCATTGACAGCTTGCTTAATCAATTTCTCCAGATCCATCTCAAATTTCTCAATGACTTCCTTCTTCTCTTTCTTTTTCTTCTTCTCAGGAGAGACATCCTAAGCCATGACAGTTGCAGGATTGCTTGGTTTCTTCACCTTACATACTTTTACAACCTTCTTTTCCTTCTTTTTCTCACTCTCCTCAGTCCTTGTAGGTTTCTCATACTTCTTATTCTCCATCCCCAATATGTGGTATGGGAATGGAGGGCCTTCTTCACCTCCATCCATGATGCTTCGAACTTGAAATTATGGGATTCTCGTGGTTCTTCAAAGTGGGTTAGCGACGCATTTTGTGTTTTCATAAAGCGCTCTGTCATCATAGATATTTCACTGAAATTTTCCATTAGTATTTCAAGATCGGATTTATATGTTTCTTGTGACTCCTCAAAATGTTGGTTGTGGTGATTGTAGAGGGAATTCGGTTGAGGATAAGTTAGTGTCAAATTGAAATCCTCCATAGATGATTTGAGGTTTAAATTATGGGATTCTTGAAACTCCTAGAAATGTTGGGATTGGTGGTTGAAAAGGTAGTTTGGGTGAGAATCAGGTAGTGACGCAGCATTGAAATTCTCCAATAGTATTTCGAGGTCGGATTTATATGATTCAGGTGATTCCTCGAAATACTGAGAGTGGGGGTTGTAGAAGAAATTTGGGTGATACATAGTAGTTTAGGAAGGAGTGCCTTAGTTTATACGGTGCAACAACGAAATAACAATATTGACTGTTGGTCCCCTGCAACGGAGCCAAAAACTTGATGCGTCCGCAAGCGCACGGAAATATCGAAGTAATATAAAAGATTGTCGAACCACAGAGACCAATGTCAACCTACTATAATCTATTGTTGCTTTGTAAAGCTAAGGCTAATGAATGTTTGATTGAGGGGAAACTAATAACTAAAATAAATACTAAAATAATATTAAAGAAATGTAAAAGGAAAGAGAGACCGGAATGTGATTTCGCATACTTCAGGAACTCTGTAACTCGTTGGCTTATAATAATTTCAAAAACATATTTAGTAGAAAATATTAGCTTAAAGACTAAACCTCACACTTCTGTGGTTTTGAATAAAGTCACGCTCTTCAACCGTAGGATTTTGCTTCCGCTCGCCCACTTAAATCAAGGAACGCGTTTTAAAAACTAAACAAGTTATAATTAATCCTAAAGTTCTCTCATTGTGTTTAGAATTAATGCCTAGTTTTTACTATCCTGTTCGACCCCCACGCTTCCGCAGTGCCGGTTCGAACCTTACTAGATCTCTCACTTTCGTGACGAAATCGTGGTAGGTAACCTCTCACTTCCGTGACAAGGTTACCTAAATTAATATTAAAAACATAAACCAAAACAACATTTAGTAATAATAATAAAGCCAACACAATAATTACCGAGTCCCATCGGAGATGATGGTCCTCACATACCGGACTTAAGACAATTTTGCTAGATATTAAATTAAACTTAAACAAACTAAACATGGCAATTGAAATTAAAGACAACATGTTAATGAAATTAAACAAAGCAGTAAATAATAATAAGCCATACGATAAAGAACCTGTAGAAACTTGAAATAAATGCATATCTAGATTAACTTGATTCATGACGGCAAGATTTCGATCCAAGTAATTACAAAAATTGATAAGCCTAATACTAATGGTGTGATAGTTCCTCAATGTGAGAAACTACCACTTTTACAAATGTAATTTTCTGCCTAAAATTCTAAAAACAAAACTCTGGCTGGGACGAATGAAAGTCCAACCCCTTTTACATGAATACTCCCTCCTCTATATAGTGAGAATTGATGGAGGTTATCATGTGAGAGGTAGTGGAGATAGGGGAGATCATGGTCCGAGAAGTTGAGAGAATCTAGGAGAGGTGGAGTCAGTCACTGCTATTTCGTTGCTGAGAAAAACTTGGAACTGGGCTGAAACATGGAGAAAAAATAGGAAGACGTGGAATCTGTGAGTGCCGAGGGGCACACCCTTGTTGCCAGTGTCGAGCGGCACTCACTTCGGGCCGAGGGGCACATTGTTGAGTTGCGCGTTGGGCTTTTGCTTTGGGCTTCTTCTTCATTTTCTTGTTTTAATTGGCCCTCTTGCTTCATTTCACCTTCATATTTGATCTTTCTACCAAAAGTATTTTATTATCTTGAATTCATGAAACACAACAAAATACTAGCATAATACCATAATAAAATATAATTATAATAAAATAACAAAATGAATTATGTTATAATCGAGCTAAATATGCGGTATATTTTCGTGTTATTAGAAATACGAAATAAGTTTTGTTTTAATTTATCAGTAAACCTTTTAATCGCGGTTGGACAAAGCAAATGTAGTGGAAACTTAGGTCTTCTAACAACAGTTGGTGTATTAACCGTTGTTAAATCATTTATAATTTATTTTTTATATAATGGAGATAGGTGACACACGCTTAATGTAATCTAAAAAATGGAAAAAATGTAGTAGTTGGGAATCGAAGCGTGCTACACATCATTTTTTACTATGGTGTTTAAAACCAACCGTCATTAAATTACTATTTATAGATCCAGCAACTCACTAGATGCAAAAATTTTACCCTATCACTACAGTGTATATGAATACGCTGTTGTTTGTGCGTTTTGTAGTATTGAAATTTTCTATTGCATTGCGCCTAATCTAAGAATTTTATCAATCACTACTCAAGTCCATTCGATCCAAAAGTTATCACTTCTCACATTTGGTAAGTTTTTTCATTTTCCTCTTTTTTATTTGTGATGCATGCATTACTAAATAGATTGAGGTGCATTAGGTTGTATCTACAGTCACAATATGTAGTTTGTTGAGGCTTTCATTGACCATTTTTTATGTTTAAAGCATATGGAATGTTGGGTTTATGCGTTTTCTACAATTTCTATGTTTGAAAAAAAATGGAAGTGCATTTCCGTATTTTGTTTTAATTTGATTTTCCTGGGTTACGGAAGTGTACTTCCGTATTTTGTCTGTATTGTTTGATTTTGAATGTCTATCATTTGGATTTGATTATGTTTGATTTGTCTTCATTGTTTGATTTTGCATTTTCTTATCTAGTTTATTTATATGTAAAATGACTGACAACCAAGATTGATTGAGGCATGCTAGAGTGTCCCAACATGTATCTACTCACATGGAGAGAGCTAGACCATCGCAACCAATGGTTGGTTCCAGTTTATTTGATGTGTAAGCTTCCACTTCTGAAGTTCAGGTGTCTTCGACTTCATCTTCCCAAAGGCGGGCGTTACTTTGTTGTAGCCCTCGATTTCCATTTTGATGAGCCTTCTGTTGATGCTTCCATTCACGATATCGTTCTTGAGGTGTTTGGATGATGCCCCTATGCGACTTAACTAATGTCTCTATATGTAAACCATGGTTCTAGGAACATGTGGAATGAAGAGGTAAAATAAATCTGTATTTATTCTTTGAAACATATGTGTTATAATATTTGAACTTTCTAACGATAGTTGTCATACCCTAATTTTTTTACCCTAATATCCCACTTCATTTTCATCATTCATTTTAGGGGTGTTCATGGTTCATGAACTGCATTGAACCGATCCATATTAATGGTTCGGTTCAGTTTTCAATAACCACTTTAATAACAAACCAGTTAATTGCTAAAACAGTTTAAGTTCAGTTTAAAACCAATTTAAAACCAGTTTATTTTTATAAACGGGTTTATAATTAGATTGTATTCATAAACTGGTTTTATATTTAAAACTCTTTTACTACCAATTTTTCCCAATTCTTTTTGTTTTCAGAAATAAAGTTTTAATTTTATTCTTAAGCAAAAAAATTATTTAAAGGAATTTATTTTTTATTTTTTGAAAAAAATAATTTTTTTATTTTCTGAAAAATATTTTATTTTATTTTCAGTATTTTAAAAAAATCTATTTCTTATTTTTTCAGAAAAATTTATTTTATTTTCTAAAATAAATATTACATAATTTATAAAATTTGGGGCCATTGTATTAAAATATTTCATCTATGACTGCAAGGCTGCAATAAAGATCAAGATTGGTTTTGTATAAGCTCTCTCTCTCTAAATAAAGTTATTAACTCTCTTCAAAAATAAATAAAGCTATTAACATAACATCAACTAATTGATGTGTAATGCAATGTTTTACTAAACTTGAATTTTAACATCAACTAGAATTAAGCTCTCTCCTTTTACGATTCACATTCAGTGCATATATATTAGCTACTCAAGGAAAAAGCTCAATTGAAATTATACAATTATACATCTTTTTGGGACCTATTATACATAAATTATTATTTTTTAAATTTTACAAAACTATATATTTTATTTCTGAAATAATAACTTTTTTATTTTTAGTTTTTTAAATTTACAAAAAAAATATTTTTTTATTTAAAAAATTTCTATTTTTAAAATTTTAATAATGTTTTTTTAGAAACAGTTACTTAATGGTTTAAACTGGTTAATATATGGCTCAGTTTATTAACCATTTAAATGGTTCAGTTTATTAACCATTTAAATGGTTTACGTTTTTTTTGGTTCAGTGCAATTCAGTTATAGCATATGGTTCGGTTAACCACATTTTTGCACACCCCTAATTCATTTCATATAAAATCTAAAATTTTGGTATCAGATATGTGATGTCGAATGAGATGTCACGAGACGATATCTAATTTATGAACAAGAATAAAAACAGCAATAATAAACATGCAGAAAGAAAATAACACAGCGATATGTTTACCCAGTTCGGAACAATCCTTCCTACTCTGGGGGCTACCAAGTCAGATGAAATCAATATCTGATAGTATCAATTCGAAGTTAAGCAGTCCCAGTTTACCCTTCTCACTTAATCACTACCCTTCCCATGACTTCTACATAAGACTCACCTAGTTATGAGGCCCTCCTCAAATCCCTTCCAATCACAATCCCCTGTGACAAAATAAAAACCAAAGAAAAATAACCAGAAGATACTCTTCCAGAACAATCTACTCCTCGATGATTAAAAGCTTACGAGGTTGGAAATACTTTCCTTACTTAAAATCTTCGGAGATCAAAACAACATTCAACACCTAAAGGTTTGTGAATATACACATATGGAACACACAGAAAAAATAAGGATTCCTAAACCCTAAAACAAATAATATCAGTTCCACACCTAAACTAGGTTACAACCCTTTTATTTATAGATAAGTCTTTTTCTGGACTGGGCTTTAAATCGCAGCAGTGAGGCTGCCAAAATTCTGCTACTTGTTCTCCAAGAAATTAGGTCTTTAATCCAATCTTTCCTATAATGTCTCCAATAATAGATAGCATGGAAATATTATGATTGAAACCATCTTGGAAAAAAATACTAGCTTGATTGATTTCTTCGAATATTCTGAGCTGAAATAAAGATTCGTGTAGCAAATAAAACCGCCTGATCCACTTGCCATATCAGCTTCTACATTCAGGATGTCATGCCAGGATATCATGACATCTTGTTCAACATGTTCACGTCTGAATGCTAAGGCATCTAGCATCTCTTCAAACACGATCTTCCTCAGTATGTTTTAGCAAAATGCATGCCAACAATCAGAGAACCTTCAATCTCCCCCTTTGGCACATTTTTGCTAAAACAACCAATTAACCTGTCAGATAAAATAGCAGCAGCGGAAAAAGAATATATGAGAGCATTTCAAATCAGCTCCCCCTCAAAATCAGCTCATCTAACCATCAGAGCCAGCAGCAGCAGAGAAAAAAATTTCTCCCCCTCAATACAAGCACCAGTACCCCCTGTATATACTTAACTCCTACTCCCCCTTTTTAGCCACAAAGTGACAAAGGTAGTAAACTCAAGCAAGGTACCTATCCAGTATTATTTGATTTTTTTTCTTCAGAAAACTAAATAAAATATCTTGGGTATTTCACCCTTACAAAAACAAAGACAAAATAAATGCAAAGCACTAATAAAACCACATGACTAGCAGTCATGCACCAGCAGCCATAGTAGAAGCTCCATTGTCTCCAGCCCTTCCACTAGTGGTTCATAAAGAGCTTTCTATACTTCTGCATGAATACCTATCCCAATATCATTCTTGAGATTAGTATCATTAGAGTCTTTCACAGAAGCTGTAGTAGGCATTACTTCCTTATCATCATGCTCCAGAGTCATAGTCTTTATTCCCTTGGTGTCTCTGTTGAGATGATTAGGATCTTTGTAAGTACTAGAGATGTCACATTAAAATGTCATGACATCTAGAGTGACATCATTCTTAGTCACCATTTTTTGAGTGCTTCCAATTTCCTATATTGTCAGGATAGTACACCCACGCTCACCACTGAACTCCAAGACCTTATCTTTTGAGAGACCAATCTCTTCACAAATATTGGCAGAATCTTCCACGCAGCATTTATCTTCAGATCCTTTGTGATGATAGGACACAAAAGTTCCTTCATTACTGATATCTTTCAAGCTGAGACCCTGTTCTTCATTCCTTGCAGACTCATCAATCTTATATTGGATCACTTTATCCGACATCCCTTTGATACCTATGTCCATTTGAGCACATTTTCTTGAGTTCTTCTCAATATAGAGAGCTTTGTTAGTTTCATTCCCTTCATCCTCATGACTGACTTGAGGGTCAGCCAATATCATATACAACATACTTGGATCTTGGTCATTTCTACCCAAGAACCGACTACTCATACAGTCGCCATCAATTTGAACTTCATCTGAATAATCAATCTGATAGTCAAGACTCTTCTCTCCCGGGAGGTCCACATCATAATCTATTGAGACCTGGTTCTCTGTATCATTCCTCATGCACTGATTGAGTCCAACTTCCATGTAATCAACCCATGAATCTGTAGCAACCTGCCCTAAAAATTTAGATTTTAGAGTTGCCACCTATTCTGCCAGGGCGAATAGGAAACTCTACGAAGTTTAGAGATCTGGATAAGTTATTATAATCAGGTCAAGGGAAGGTGTTAGGCACCCTTAACCCTTTCCTAAGGTTTTGTCTAAGGTAATGGTTTATGTCTAATAAAGAAGGGTGACAGACAGTTAAATAGGGCAAACTTTAACCTATTGAAGTTTTGGGGAAGGGGACTCGCCTTGTTACCAAGTGCCTACGTACCTCCTTATGTAGGATCAGAGTCTACGTAGTTCGTAGTACGTTGGTGTTTTTTAGAGGTTGTACGCCTTTGTAATTTGTATGTTGAAGTGTGTTTTAAATTGCAGTTCGCAGTTATGCAATTATCGCAGTTTCGTAGTTCGTTGTTTGTGAAATGTTAATGAATTATTACGTGGCATACAACCCTGTTTAGTATTTTAAAGTTTTGTTAATCGCGTTGATCAATTGATTTGATCAACATAATTAACAAATTAATAAATAATTACTAATTTTCGTAACCAATTGAGTCGGTTAAAACCCTTAGTAAATGAGCCTATTTGAATGTATTGTTTTAATTAAAAATTGAATAATTTATTATTAATCGTCGTAATCAATTGATTTGATTAAAATAATTAATAAATCGACCCTAAACCTAAATTAGCTTGACAAAATTAATTTGTCGCTAATTATCGTAATCAATTGATTTGATTAAAACAATTAGCGAAGTAACCTTAATTGTGCTTATAAAAATAAATATTAATATTAATTTGCATATTTTTTAATCAGAAGCAAATATTAATAATCAGCGTTGTAAGTATACGAGTGTACCTAAGAGGGGGGGTGAATTAGGTTTTCAAAAATTTAATCGGTTTTATGAGAATATTTCTAATACTTTTTGGTTAAGTGTTTGAAGGTTTTTGTAAGGTTCTTTTCTTTTCTTTGGTAATGGTGATAAAAGCTATAAAGTGCCGAAAAGTAAAGGACGCAACGATATATACTGGTTCCCCTCACAATCCGAGAGTACTCCAGTCCCCTTTCAAACACGAAAGAGATTTCACTATAGTTAGAAATATTGTACAATCCTATGTCAACTATCTAACCTATAGGGTGATCAAAGGTTCTTAACACCTTTAAGATCAAATCAATACTAATGTGAATGAAGAACAATCCTCTTCAAACACAACACTTACTTCCAACAATCCTGGATAGTAAGGAGATAATACTTTTGAATTTATACAAGAGATTTAGATGAAATTTGTATAGCACTATCAATCTTGGATTGATCTTCTTCTTCAAATAAACAATTCTCAAACTGAATATAAGTGTTCACAATAATGTATGCATGAAACTTTGAATGAATTCTCTATGAAAATGTGTGTAGAAAGTTTCATATAAAAATTCTGGTTTGTGGACACTTGGAAATAATGAAAATTATGATTATGAATTGTTAATGAAGAAGGTGATTTTTGAATATGAAAGATGTGTAATATATAGTGTGTAAAACACCTCTTCAAAAGGTTATTTTTCCATGAAACAATGCAATGTTTAAAAGGTATAAAGACAATTTCGTTTGAGTGTAAAATGCAATGGAAAAACACACTGGTTCAGTAGGAACCGGTTCCTGCATAGGACAACCCGGTTCCTGCTGAACGTTACAGCAGAAATATTCAAATTTTGAACGTGGGAACCGGTTCCTGCATAGGGACAACCCGGTTCCCCATAGTAAACCACAGATTGCTGAAATTTGAGAATGCTGGGAACCGGTTCCCCCATAGGGACAACCCGGTTCCTAAAACCTTTATTTTGAATTTTAACTATGAAAAAGGTTTTAAATGAACTCTTTGATATATGAGACTTGTTCATGATTATGATATGCATGAGAGTATATTTTGTGAACAATTATATGTCAAAGTGAGTATTGTTTATACCTTTGCCATTTATTGCTTGATTCTTGAATCTTTATTATTTCTTCAAGACTTTGAAATTGTGTATTCTTTGCTTTAAGACTTGAGATTCTTTTTGCACATCCTTTATGAAAGCTTGATGTCCATATTGTCTTCATCAAAACAAACTATGCTTGGGATGCTTTTGCAACTACATTCTCCCCCTTTTTGATGATGACAACCAAGTCTTGAAAACGTTTTTGAAGAGAGTTGTTTTGTGCTTTTGAAAAAGTGTTTGAACAATGCAAGGCTCCCCCTATGTTAGAGACTCCCCCTAAATCCATGATTCCTTGATTTATGGTGATGAGTTTTACTTGATAATTTTAACAATGGCCTGCATTTTCTTTGAACAAAACAACAACAATACAAGCATATCCTTCTCCCCCTTTGTTATTATCAAAAAGGATGGGGAAAAAGCGAGAAAAAAATATGTGAAATATAACACACACAATGTAAAGTACCAAAAGGTTAACACACAAATGAAATACTAGAAACAATACGAAACGGAGTTTTTTACGGTTACAACATAAAACAGAAATAGTCCTAAACATCACAAACATGATTGGAACATTGTCTAGAACATAAATAAAAACTTAATAATAAAAAGAAAACATGACATAGAATTTAAAAGAAATAAATTAGTCACTTTCATCCATGTGTTCTTCATCATCATCATCATCTTGTTCATCTTCTTCTTCGCTTCCATCCTCTCCCTCATAATGAGCCAAGATACGCTTTTGAGTCCGTTGAATTTCCCGCATTTGTCTTCTCATAAGGTTATGCTCATAGTCATTCTCCCTCTTGTTGTTATCAATAGATGTTTGAATAGAACAAAGCTTGGCAAACATCATATCCATTGTGTATCCACCTTCGGGACGTTGAGGATCTTGTGGCACGGCTGGCTCAAAATCAACTTTGTAAACAAATCTACCTTCACGATCCATAACTATTCCGGTATTTTTAAGAGCGGTAGCGGTGGTGATAGCACATTCTTGTTCATCCATATTTTTCTTTGGTTCCCGTTGGAGGAGAACACCAGCATTCCGAACAATATGAGAAATGGCCCTTGCATAAGGTAAGCCTCCTTTAAGGGAAGCCATAAGCTGCATGTGGCGCATAATTGAAAGTGCCCAATTGACTTCAATGCCACGTCTCAGAGCAAGCAGAACCATTAACTCGAACTCATTGACCCTGGAATGGTTAGAATTCTTCGGAAATAAAACATAAGCGATGATAAGATGGAGCATCCTATCACTTACCGATAAGCTAGAACCGAACATGTTAAATTTGGTAGCAAGTTGTTGACGAACTGTGTCGCGTTGAGTTGGTCGACACATATCCACAAAAACATCCATCTTACTATATGGTTGCCAATCCTCCGGTATGTTACCGTATTTTGCTTGAAGGAGTTTCCGACTACGAATGTTGAAAGTGAGTCTCCGACTCTTAACAGTTGGTTGATGCTCTTGAGGATCTTCACTGGACTCTCCAATCTTATTCTTTCCTTTTGCACTTCTTGAGACTTTGGGTGCCATTTTTGAAAGTTAGGGTTTAGGTTGGGATTTTCGGATTTGGTGAATGGAGAAGGATTTGAGTGATATATGTGAAAGAGTGGAGGATTATATAGTGTTTAGAGGTAGTGGGTGTTTTAATTTTGATAGTTATGGTGAGATAGTGGAGCTTTGAATGAGGTTGACAATGGATGAGGAAGTTTGAAGAAGATGAAGATGAATGTTGAATGAAGATAAATGTGAGTGAATGAGTGTAAATGTGTGGTGTAAATGATATAATGTGAATTAAATAAAAATAAGAAGTAAAATAAAATAAGAAAAAATATATAAAACAACTATTCACGTACAGCCACAAAGAGAAAAAAAAAATCTGGAACAAGTACGTGGGAACCGGTTCGTCCCTACATGGGAACCGGTTCCTGAAGAACACAAAAACATTGCCTCTGGAAATTACTATGGGGAACCGGTTCGTCCCTACATGGGAACCGGTTCCTGGAGTGAAAATTTCCAAAAACTTTAATTTTATGAAATATAAAGCACATATACCTCATATAATTACCAAGTTATAATAAATGAACATTTTTTATTACCTAAAATATTAGACACATGTACCTTTGATGTATGAACAAATTTTAAACATCACCTTCATCTAAAATTCCAAGCTCTCGACGAATTTTGTAGAATGATTCTTTTGGGAGAGGCTTGGTGAAGATATCCGCAAGTTGATTATGAGTATCTACAAAAGTGACTTCAACATCTCCTTTAAGCACATGATCGCGAAGAAAGTGATGTCGAATGTCTATGTGTTTGGTTCTTGAATGCATGACCGGATTCTTTGTAATATTTATAGCACTTGTATTGTCGCATCGAAGAGGAATGCATCCGAGATCAAGTCCGTAGTCACGAAGTTGTTGCTTAAGCCAAAGAATTTGTGCACAACAACTACCCGCTGCTATGTATTCTGCTTCGGCCGTACTAAGAGCAACACATGCTTGCTTTTTACAAGCCCATGATACTAATGCATTTCCAAGAATATGACAAGTACCACTTGTGCTTTTACGATCAGTTTTACATCCTGCATAATCCGCGTCAGAATAACCAATTAAATTGCAAACACTACCTTTAGGATACCATAATCCAACGTTGGTTGTTCCTTTGAGATACTTCATGATCCTTTTAACTGCCATAAGATGTGATTCCTTTGGATTTGCTTGGAAGCGAGCACAAAGACAAACACTAAACATTATGTCAGGACGGCTTGCCGTCAAATATAATAAAGAACCAATCATACCTCGATACTTAGTAATATCAATTGGAGTACCGGATTCATCTTGATCAACATATGTACCGGAGCCCATTGGAGTATTCATTGCTTTGCAATTATCCATATCAAACTTCTTTAATAGTTCTTTACAGTATTTGGATTGATTAATGAAGATTCCATCCTTGAGTTGCTTAATTTGTAGTCCAAGAAAGTAATTCATCTTTCCCATCATAGACATCTCGAATTCTCCTTGCATCATCAATGAGAATTCCTCACACATTTCTTTGTTAGTCGATCCAAAAATGATATCATCAACATAGACTTGAACCAATAAAGTGTTACTCTTGATTTTCTTAATGAACAAAGTTTTATCAACCTTACCCTTTTCGAAACCCTTTTCACACAAAAAATTGCTAAGTCTATCATACCATGCTCTAGGTGCTTGCTTTAATCCATAAAGAGCCTTTCTCAACTTAAAGACATGTGAAGGATTCTTGAAGTCTTCAAATCCCGGGGGTTGTTTGACATAGACTTCTTCATTGATGTAGCCATTTAAGAATGCGCTCTTGACGTCCATTTGATAAAGCTGAAAATTTAATGAACATGCATAAGCAAGTAAAAGACGAATAGCTTCTAACCTTGCAACCGGAGCAAATGTTTCTTCAAAGTCGATTCCTTCTTCTTGATTGTAACCTTGGGCCACCAATCTTGCTTTGTTTCGAACAATTATACCATTCTCATCAAGTTTGTTTTTAAACACCCATCGAGTACCTATGATGTGTTTGTTACATGGTCTAGGAACAAGTTCCCAAACTTGATTTCTCTCGAATTGATTTAATTCTTCTTGCATTGCATTTATCCATTGATCATCTCCTAAGGCTTCATCAACTTTGGAAGGTTCAATTTGAGAAACAAAAGCCATGTGTAAGCAAGCATCTTTGAGATTTAATCTTGTTGCAACTCCTTGACTAATATCACCAATAACTTTATCAATAGGATGATCTCTATGGGTTCTCCATTCTTTTGGTAGATCATTGGTGTTTGATTCTTGTTGTACACTTTCTTGTTGAACATTTTCTTGTTGTACTTCCGGTGCCTTCTCAATTATATCATTTGAAAGTTCTTCCGGTACCTTCATAATTGTATTATTTGAAGGTTTTTCTGGGGGTAAATCTAAAGGATCATCATCATCATCACAAACAACTTCTTCCTCTTTGGAAGTGTTAGTCTCATCAAAAGATACATGCATGGATTCTTCAATAGTTAAAGTTCTTTTATTATAAATTCTATATGCTTTACTAGAAAGAGAATAACCAAGAAATATACCTTCATCGGATTTCTCATCAAACTTACCAAGATTGTCTTTGTCATTGTTGAGAACAAAGCACTTGCATCCAAAAATGTGAAAGTGAGCAATGTTTGGCTTTCTTCCTTTGAAGAGTTCATATGGAGTCTTCTTTAAGATAGGTCTAATGATTACTCGATTTCCAACATAACATGCCGTACTAACCGCATCCGCCCAAAAATATTTAGGAAGATTTGCATCACTAAGCATTGTTCTTGCAAGTTCCACTAGAAACCTATTTTTCCTTTCAACTACTCCATTTTGTTGTGGAGTTCTTGGTGCTGAAAAATTATGAGAGATACCATGTTCTTCACAAAATTCTTCAAATGATGCATTTTGAAACTCTCCACCATGATCACTTCTTATGGATACAATCTTTAATGATTTCTCATTTTGGATTTGTTTTGCATACTTCTTAAAGGCTCTAAACGCATCACTTTTCTGCACAAGAAACAAAGTCCAAGAATATCTAGAATAATCATCAACAATAACTAAAGCGTATACATTACCTCCGAAGCTTCTTGTCCTTGATGGACCAAATAAATCCATATGTAACAATTGAAGTGGTCTTGTTGTAGTCACCACATTCTTTGGTTTGAAAGATGATTTGGTTTGCTTTCCCTTTTGACAAGCATCACATAGTTTATCTTTGACAAACTTTATCTTAGGTAAGCCAATGACAAGATCATGTTTGGTTAACTTATTTAAATGATCCATATGAATATGGGCTGCTCTCTTATGCCATAACCATGATTCATTATTGTTTACCAAAAGACATTTTACTTTCAAAGATAAATCATTTAAAGAAATCATAAAAATGTTATTAATTCTTGTACCTTTGAGTTTTACCTCATTGGTGACTTCATCGATGATCAAACATTCTTCCTTAGTGAATTTGATCTTGAAGCCTTTGTCACAAAGTTGGCTAATGCTTAGAAGATTATGCTTTAGTCCTTCAACATAAAGAACATCTTCAATGGATGTGAAAGGTGGTGCACCAACTTTGCCTTTGCCAAGAATTCTTCCTTTATTGTTGTCTCCATAAGTGACAAAACCCTTGGCCTTTAACTTTAGATCTGAAAATTGGTTTAGGTCACCCGTCATATGCTTTGAACAACCACTATCTAGATACCATAGGTTTGAAGTGGTCTTCAAGCAAACCTACAAAACAAATTAAGTTTTGTTAGGTACCCAAACGGCTTTGGGTCCATCATAGTTAGTTCCTTTCTTCACCCATACATAATGTCCACTAGGAACACTAAAGTTCCTTACATAACAAGCATTGGGTGTGTGACCAATAATACCACAATAAAAACAAGTAGGTTCAAAGTTACTTCTATATCTAGGAGGATAAGATTTCTTCTTAATAAAGTTCTTCCTTTTAGGATAATGTTGCATTACTTTAGGCTTGATCACTTTCTCTTGAATTGGTTGGTTACTAGCTTTGACAAAGATAGTCTTGTTGGATGTTGGTTTATCAAATTTAGAGAAACCAAGTCCGCTCTTATCATTGGAGTATCTTTGTGTGCTAAGAACATTTTCCAATCCAATTTGCCCTTTTTCATATCTTTCTAAAACACGTTTTAATTGGACAATTTGGAAGGAAAGTGATTCACAATTCTTGCATGCAACATTATCTTCTTGAACACTAATCATTTTTTCTTTGTCATTTTTATGTTCTTCTTCAATTATCTTAACTTTCTCTTCTAAAGATGATATTATCTTCTTTTGAGATGAGATAGTTTTATAGAGAATTTTACACTCATTTAACAATTCATTTATTGCACCTTGTGCACCATTATTAAAAAGAGAATCATCGTAACTAACCTCGCCTTCTTCATCATCGGAGTGGTGTGATGCCATCAATGCTAGATTTGCACTTTCGTCACTATCGGAGTCCGATGAAGAACTTACTTCATTATCTTCCCATGCTATGTAGGCCCTTTTCTTTTTGAATTCATTCTTGCCTTTGAAACCATTCTTCTTAGAAAGTTTTGGACATTCCGGCTTTATGTGTCCTTGTTTCCCACATTCATAGCATGTTACTTCTTGTGATGAAGTGGATGCTTCTTTATCTTTATGCTTTGAGAATTTCTTCCTTTTGACAAAGTTAGCATTATCAATATTATTTTTATTACCAAAAAATTTGCCTAACCTTTTTACAAGAAGCATGAAGTTTTCATCTTCATCCGATGTATCTTTCATTTTGCTTTCCTTTGAATCTACCTTTAATGCAATGCCTTTGGATTTCTTCTCTAAGTTTTCATGCTTTTCTAATCTTCCAAGTTCCGTCTCATATTCTTGAAGTTTACCGAACAATGTTGCGGAAGTCATTCTAGATAGATTCTTTTTCTCGGATATCGCTGTTACTTTCGGTTGCCATTCTCTAGTTAAGGATCTGAGCACTTTAAGATTAAGTTCTTCGGTAGTAAGAGTCTTACCAAGTGCCTTCAAGTGATTTGTCAAATGTACGAATCGTTTTTGCAAATCGAGAATAGTTTCTCCGGGCTTCATTCTAAACAGTTCGTACTCTTGACTTAAAGTATTCAACCTTGATCTTTTAACTTCAGCGGTACCTTCATGAGTTTCTACAAGAGTATCCCAAATTTCCTTTGATGTTGTACATGTTGATATTCGGAAGAATTCATCCATACTAAGAGCACCATGAAGGAGACTGATCGCCTTTTTGTCAGCAAGAACCCTTTTTCTATCATTATCATCCCACGACGCTTTAGGTTTCTCCGATCCAACACCATTAACGACCGTTGTAGGAACATGAGGACCTTGTAGGACAGCCTCCCAAACTTCTTCTCCTTGTGCTTCTAGATGAGCCTTCATTTGGATTTTCCAAAAGTCAAAATATTCACCACAAAACAATGGAGGCTTGTTGTTAGAACCACCATCTTTGAAAACCGGTCTTTGATTTGCGGAAGCCATTCTGGATCTTTAGGAACAAGTTACCTATAACTTGCTCTGATGCCAAATGTAAGTATACGAGTGTACCTAAGAGGGGGGGTGAATTAGGTTTTCAAAAATTTAATCGGTTTTATGAGAATATTTCTAATACTTTTTGGTTAAGTGTTTGAAGGTTTTTGTAAGGTTCTTTTCTTTTCTTTGGTAATGGTGATAAAAGCTATAAAGTGCCGAAAAGTAAAGGACGCAACGATATATACTGGTTCCCCTCACAATCCGAGAGTACTCCAGTCCCCTTTCAAACACGAAAGAGATTTCACTATAGTTAGAAATATTGTACAATCCTATGTCAACTATCTAACCTATAGGGTGATCAAAGGTTCTTAACACCTTTAAGATCAAATCAATACTAATGTGAATGAAGAACAATCCTCTTCAAACACAACACTTACTTCCAACAATCCTGGATAGTAAGGAGATAATACTTTTGAATTTATACAAGAGATTTAGATGAAATTTGTATAGCACTATCAATCTTGGATTGATCTTCTTCTTCAAATAAACAATTCTCAAACTGAATATAAGTGTTCACAATAATGTATGCATGAAACTTTGAATGAATTCTCTATGAAAATGTGTGTAGAAAGTTTCATATAAAAATTCTGGTTTGTGGACACTTGGAAATAATGAAAATTATGATTATGAATTGTTAATGAAGAAGGTGATTTTTGAATATGAAAGATGTGTAATATATAGTGTGTAAAACACCTCTTCAAAAGGTTATTTTTCCATGAAACAATGCAATGTTTAAAAGGTATAAAGACAATTTCGTTTGAGTGTAAAATGCAATGGAAAAACACACTGGTTCAGTAGGAACCGGTTCCTGCATAGGACAACCCGGTTCCTGCTGAACGTTACAGCAGAAATATTCAAATTTTGAACGTGGGAACCGGTTCCTGCATAGGGACAACCCGGTTCCCCATAGTAAACCACAGATTGCTGAAATTTGAGAATGCTGGGAACCGGTTCCCCCATAGGGACAACCCGGTTCCTAAAACCTTTATTTTGAATTTTAACTATGAAAAAGGTTTTAAATGAACTCTTTGATATATGAGACTTGTTCATGATTATGATATGCATGAGAGTATATTTTGTGAACAATTATATGTCAAAGTGAGTATTGTTTATACCTTTGCCATTTATTGCTTGATTCTTGAATCTTTATTATTTCTTCAAGACTTTGAAATTGTGTGTTCTTTGCTTTAAGACTTGAGATTCTTTTTGCACATCCTTTATGAAAGCTTGATGTCCATATTGTCTTCATCAAAACAAACTATGCTTGGGATGCTTTTGCAACTACAAGCGTGATTATTAAATATAATCAAACCAAATATTAATTAGTTAAACCTAATTATTTTAATTATTTAAAAACCTAAGGTTAAATAAGAACAATTAGAAAAACCCTAATCCTAATTAAATTAAAATTATTCTTAAATTATTTACCTATCTTCCTAATTAATTAACTAATAAATATTAATTAAAATTATAAATAAAACTTAAGTTTAATTCTAAAATTATAAATAAAATAGTTTATACACTAAAAATAATAAAAGGATTAAAAAAACCTAGGTGTTAATCCTGTGTGGCGTAGGCTGGGAGGTCCATGGTGGTCCTGCAAGCTCTGGGCGTTAGATCTGTGTTGAGGGAGATCTGAGGGCGGAGAATTAAGGGTCCACCATAGGCGTGAATAGGCCAGACGCGCTGGATTAGCATGTCAAACAAGTTAAAAAAAAATAAAGGACCACCACCAGGGATCGAACCCTGGTTTTAAAGGGTGGAAAGCGTTTCATTAGTCGTTAGTAATGTGAAACAAAAATAATAAATACGTTAACAAACTTTAAATGGAAAGTTCAAATGCCAGTCAAAGGTGGAGCCCAGTGTCGGTGACCCACGAATCAGAAAGAGAGAGAGTGCGTTGACATTCTGACTGGCCAATGATGATATGCTGAAAAGCCACGTGTGCATGAGTCCAAATTTCAGAGTTACTGTTCACCTTTTTCAATCTCATCACCTATGGAAATTGCTGCAGAATCTCCCATGGAATTACCTGCGGATATTTCTTCGATTTTCTGCAAACATCAAAACTCAAACAACACGCGTTAGACAACCACAAGTCGTGCCCAGATCCACTAATTGACATGATAGGAACTCAATAGTGCCATTAGTTTTGATTAAAACGACCCGTATATGTAAGAACGAAGCTTCACCATCCTTGTGCCCTAACCATGGTATATTAACGTACCTGAATTAAACCTCCAAAACGACGATTCTAAAAGATCCTAAGCATGATTATGAACACATAGAGACGCATCAATTTTATTTAAATGACATGAATTAAAAGCATGAATTTCAAGAACATGTATAAACCGTGAGTGATTTGTAGATGGTGATCTAGACGTGCTTAGGATTGGGTAACGATTGGGATTGACTCTTGGAGACTTCAAGAGGATTATTGGACGTCTGGAATTGATCTATACTGGCCGGAGAGTGTTCCTTCACGTGCCCTAGTTTCTTAAGCTTTTTGCCACTTCAAACCCTAGTTTTCTCTCCTATTTTTTCTTCCCCCCTCTGCTGAATGTATTTGTGTGTATATAAAGAATGAATTAGGTCAACAAAAAGGCTTGGGCTTTGGCTTATTAGAAAGATTGAAACTTGATTGAAAATATGACCAAATCTTTCTATTTTTGACTCATCTCTCTCCATATCAAGGGCTTCATGTTTTTGGACCTTCAAGGGTGATTATTTGGGCTTTTATTTGATCAAAACCAAAGCCATATATTTTTATCCATTTATTTTATATTTTTACTTAATTTATTTGCCTTTTAATTGACTAAAATTCAAATAAATAAAAATAAAAATTATAAAAATGTGGAGATGGATTTAGAGGCCATGAATAATGCTAGAAACAAGTTTGGATCAACAAAACCTAAGCCCATTTGGAAAATTTTCAAGATTGAACAATATTTCCTTCATGGACTTCTTGAGATTCAACCAACTTGTGCAATCCATAACTTCCTCAATTTTAATCATATGAAAGTGTTCTAGGACTTTTTAGAAAGCTTAGAGTGTCCTATAAATGATCCTTTATGTTTCATCTCAATTGATTATTCCATGTTCATGTATGATTCATTTGAAAAAGATGACTTTTGGTTGACCTTTAAAAGGACCTGTAATGTTTTGACTTATATCTCTTAGGCGGAAGCATTTCTTGACCCTGGGCCCAACATCAAAGTTGTATAAAATTAAATTTCCTTGAGAATGAGCTTTGGTTGGGTAATTTATGATAAAGCATGAGAGATTTATTGCCAGTCAAAGTACAGTTGACTTTTGCTTAGAAACCCTAATTTAGTAACATGGACTTTTGTTGATTTCTGAGCTTTCCTCGATGAATAATGATCAAACCTTGATCAAATGATGAATGATACTTCAAAATAAGGATGTTGACCAAAAATCAGGAATTTGACTGTACTTCGACCATAATTGACTTTTAGGTCAAACTAGTCGACTGTTGACATTCTGAGCAATTGAATGAGCAATCTTTGGAATTGAAGCTTGAATTTTGGCAAGGGGATAGTTTGAAAGCTAATAAGCAATATGAAATACATTGGAGACCTCGATTCATCAATTTTCTTAAGAGAATGCAAAACCCTAGTTCAGGAGGTCTTTGATTAGGAGAGTGTGCCTTAGGTTAACCCTTGAGCCTTGAATCATTGTATGAGTTTGAAAGTGAAATGAGATGGGCAAATTTTGGGGTATGACTGCTGCCCCTGTTCAATCTTCTTAAACCTGAGGATTGGCTTGTGTGCCTGTTGGAATCTGTAGGTGGAAGAGGATTGAACACTAGAATACCAAAAAATTTGTCCTTGATGATGTAGGGAATTTTTCGGAGATGGGCTTAAAGATGCCATCCAGGCGAAGTATTGTCGGAGGTGGGCTTAAAGATGCCATCTTGGATTGAATGGCGTGAGAATACGCAGGTCTCACGCTTTTTGGATCGAGGAGTGATTAAATAATGGAAGACCCCTAAATTTACCTTATACTTGAGTGTGAAAGAAGGAATGTCCTGCTAAAGCCTGAGACTTACATAGCGAGGACTTGCAGTTTGTTGTGTGAAAAAATGATCCACTTGCTATAGCGCTAGCAAGCTTCCGCAGTTTGTATAAAAGGAAGGATTTACTTACTATAGTTCTAGTAAGCCCTTGCATATATCCTGGATGAGAAAGGGATAACCTGCTATGGTTCTAGCAAGCTTACCTGCATAAAAGGGATCACCTGCTATGGTTCTAGCAAGTTTACTTGGATAAAAAAGATCACCTGCTATGGTTCTAGCAAGCTTACATGCGTAAAAGACTCTCTTGCTATAGTGCTAGCAAGGTCACCTGGGTAATAAGGACTTACTTTCCATAGTTCTAGCAAGTTGACCTGTGTAGAAATATTCGCTTGCTATAGTGCTAGCAAGCTTATCATTTGTGAACTATCTTCGGATAATTGCTCATAATTAAGCATCAAGATTGTATTTGTCTTGAATGTCTCTGCATTGTATCTTAGACGATAATATTCATTTGATTATGGAACGACCTAAAAAGGCAACATTAATTTTATGCAATGTCATGATGCATGTGTTGTGTAATGAGATTCTCAAAATAAATGATAATCTTGTATGTTATGTATGTATTATGAACAATGTATGCATGAGCTCGTTGGATGATGTATGTACACCACTATGTGGTTGAAGCGCATTAGTAATTCCGTATAACAATCTCTGATTGGGGAAATAAATCCCTATCCGTTGCCGGGGATGATATTAATTAGCATGAATATTTGAAGGAGATCACTACCGAGGGACCAACATGATGAATAAACGTAGCTATCAATAGCGAGGGCTCGCCGTTTGTTGTGTAAAAGGGATTCACCTGCTATAGTTCTAGAAAGTTTACCTGCATAAAAAAAGGGATTACATGCTATAGTTCTAGCAAGCTACCTGCATAAAGATTCACCTGCTATGGTTCTAGCAAGCTTTCGTACATCCTGCATAAGAAGACCCTATTGCTATAGTGCTAGCAAGATTGTTTGCGTAGAAAGATTCACCTGCTATAGTGCTAGCAAGCTTATCTGCATAAAAAGATTTACCTGCTATAGTGCTAGCAAGCTTATCTGCGTAGAAAGATTCACCTGCTATAGTGCTAGCAAGCTTGTCTGCATAAAAAGATTTACTTGCTATAGTTCCAGCAAGATCATCCGCGTAGAAAGATTCACCTGCTATAGTGCTAGCAAGCTTGTATGCAAAAAAAGATTTACCTGCTATAGTGCTAGCAAGCTTATCTGCATAGAAAGATTCACCTGCTATAGTGCTAGCAAGCTTGTCTGTATAAAAAGATTTACTTGCTATAGTGCTAGCAAGCTTATCTGCGTAGAAAGATTCACCTGCTGATAACATGAAAACGTATCGTATATTTAGCTTAATTTACATGCATTATAATTCTATTTTATTTAGATTTTATTATTTTATTTTGTGGTATGCCGGTATTTCGTTGTGTTTCAGGTAATTGAATAATTATTGGCTCATGTGAGAAAAGGTAGAAAAATTATTAAAAATTGAAGTTAAAAAGATGCAAGAAAGAAAGGAGGTGCGAAAAGAAACAAAAGAAGAAGCAACAGGCCCATGAAGCAATGGCCCATGACGAGCCATCATGAACCAAAGCCACCTGCCGGTCGGCGTACACCCCCACCTGCCGTACGACACCCCCCTTAAATATTGGTGTGTGACTTTAGTCACACACCCAGGCCCAGACGACTTTCTGTTTGCATGCTATCTTCTCTCCGCCATTTTCTCCTCCGCAAAGTCTGCCACTAAGAAGAAGCAATCCAAATTCAAGAACCTAATACAATTCTATAAATATCCAGCAAGAAGAATTGAAAGGAGACGAAGTTTTGCCCTACTGCCGTTATTTACATTTTCTCTGCAATTTCAATTCCCAGTTCAAGTCCACTTCTTCCAAACCGTTTTTTGCAATAGATTTCCACACCGGAAATACTATTGCAATTCAGTTTCTTGTTCAAGCTTCAGAATTCGTTTTAGTTTTAGGAGTAGATTTTGTTTTCAGCATTTATTTTTGTCCCAGATTCAAGATTTGGTACAACAAGATTACACTTTCAGTCTGCAATTTAATTCAGGTTTTATTATTAGCATTAAGTATTGTTTACCGTTTATGTTAGATTATCAATTTATGTCCGGAATAATATATATCTGTTATATCTGTTCTGTTCCATCAATTAACATAATGTCCGGCTAAATACCCCTTGTCGGTATGTAAAGTCATATAACCGAGGGAGTCTAGTGATGCTATCGATTAGGTTATTAACTAAATTTATTTATCTGGCTGAAATTTCTAAACGCTTAATTAAAGTGTTTTATAACGAGAGGTAAAAACAATAGAGGTTAGGATCAATAGAAACGGATGTTTGAGATTTTAACTGGACCTAAGAAATTAGGCATTAACCTTAAATACTGCGAGAGCGCTTTAAGGGTAATTAGTTTTCATTTGTTTTCAAAAATCATTTTAAACTTTATTTGATACAGTGAGAGCGCTCACTTAGGTTTAATAATGAGATCATAATCAATAAACACGAGAGTGTGAGAGGAAGGTTTTTAAACTAATGATTTCTACAGAAAAGTGATTTTAAATTACGATCCGCATCGATGGTTTACTAGATCCCTGAAGTCCGACTATTGCATACCGATACTATTATCCTTGATTTAATCTAATTCTATTCTTTTATTTTCCCGTCTGATCAATAATCAAATCAGATATTAGCCTTAGATTTACGTAGTAACGATTAACTACACTAGGTCGATTCTTAGTCCCTGTGGGTTCGATATCTTTTAAAACTACGCGATAGACTGTGCACTTGCAGTCATAGTCATAGACATACCCCATTGTCGCGATCAAGTTTTTGGCGCCGCTGCCGGGGACTAATTTAGTCGACAATCGTAATTAACTGTTACATTGTAGAGACTAAGGCAACTCAATTATTCTAATTCCCTTTGTGCATGCCAAGTACTCGCTCTCGAAGTGAAGATTTAGTACTGCCAATTCTCGAACCACAGCGTTCTATCACCGTATCACGTCGATTATGATGTACTCGCACTCTTTTTCCTACTCCTACTTCTGAACCAGTCGAAGAATCAACCATGGGAGAACAGCCGCGTCCTCTCAAATCTTACGCTATTCCTTCGCAAGCTGAACCTCACAATAGCATTGCTGCTCCTGCTATTGAAGCAAATAATTTCGAGCTAAAACCATCGTTGTTGTCAGCTGTACAACAAAACCAATTTTCTGGAAATGCGACGGAAGATCCTAATCTTCATTTGTCAGTGTTCTTGCAATACGCAGACATTGTAAAGGCGAATAATGTCAGTGCGTAAGCTATCCGACTGCGTCTTTTTCCTTTTTCACTGAGGGATAGAGCTAGAGCTTGGCTCCAGTCTTTACCCGCCAATTCTGTCACGACCTGGAATGAACTTAAGAAAGTCTTCCTGGCACGTTATTTTCCACCTAGTAAGACCTCCATGATAAGAGCCCAAATCAATGGTGTCGCACGCTCGCGAAAAATGAACAGAGTCGCCACCAATATATTTATCCCATAAGGGAAAGGAATATCATGAAACCTAACAAAGGAAGGAAAAAGGTCTTGCGACCAGAGAATCAAGGTACGGGAGTCGGTTACGCAAGGGGAAGGTATTAGCACCCCTCGCGCCCATCGTACTCGATGGTATCCACCTATGTTTGCTTCTATCTAATGGGTGTGTACTATGTCTATGTATATATGCGAATGAATGCAAAAGAAATACGGGGAAAAGAAGGAATATTTACAAATGTGCTCGTTCAAGCCCCGCGACTTGATGCCTACGTATCCTTTTCAGGAATCAGAGCGCCGTAGTTCGGCTCCATAGTTTTGTTTTTTTTGTGTTTTTTAGTTGGGCGGCATTAACGCTCGCGCTCTTGCATAAGGGATCGACCTAGGATGCAATAGAGCGGAGATAACAATTCCCTTAAGAAAGGAGAGAAGAGAGAGAGTTTGAGTGTTTCGAGGAAATCCCTTAAGCAAGGGAAACTCGAGTTACTCTTTGGTTGGTGTTTTTTAGAAGTTGGGAACTTACGCCTGAATGGGACCCTTAAGCAAGGGAGATCCAAGCACTCGAACATTCCCTTAAGCAAGGGACGTTCAAGCTTCCATTCCCTTTTTAAGAATTTTCACTTTGATTATTAGTGTTTTAAGTATTTTCTTTGTATTTTTTATGGGGAATTTATTTGAGTATTTGTTAGATGTTTTAGTGTTGTAAAAGAAAAAGAAATGAGAAAGTGGGGGACTAGCCTAATTTCTAAGCCTAATTGTTGTTGATTACTTCTAATAGAAAGGAAGAAAAGCAATTAAATTGATAAAAATCAACTTTAAGAACCAAAGGGTATATTTGTCATTTCACAATACATGGAAAATATTCACACAAGAATTAAAAAAATCATACAGACTATGAAAGCTATTTATGAGAATTATTCACAAAACAATTTTATTTTTATTCACATGGGAAACCAATTTTGAATTATCAAAGAAAAAACTATTTATTTTGTTTATGGTTTATTAGCCAATTAACACTCAAAGAAAACAATTATTAAAATCAATTAAAAGAAAATATTATTATAAAATCTAATTGGGTGAAAAATGTATTTGTTATTTTTATTATTCAAAAGGAAATCAATTAGTTGCAAAAAGAAATAAAGGAAATCAATTTTTTTTATTTGTTTTTTCATTAATAGCAAAAGGGGGTGTAACAGTGAAATTAAAATGAACTGAAATGCAGTTAGAAGTAAACTGGGCCAAGATAGGGGTGTGGGAGTAGCAAGGCGCTTGGCCCAATCCAGTAGCAGGTGGTGCGTCAGTAAAGCAGGGGTGTAAATTCAGGAAAATTCCAGGCCCAGTTGTGTATGGCCCAACGTTATCACCAACCAGTTCCACTTTCATTTTATTTTTCTATTTCATTATTCAGCATGCATTTAGTTTTTTTTATTTCTTTTCTATATGAGCCAATACATGAACGCATGTGAACATGTTATCAATAGGACAAACCTCATTTAAGTTGCTACAAGAAAAGGTGCAAGTTCAGCCAATCAGACTAGCACACGGTATAAGCCAATCATTGCAATAGGACAAAGCATGGTAATGATAAAAAGAAAGCCACCGGTACATGCAAGCCACGTCACCGTCTGAAATGTGATCCCTAAAACAAAACACCGGCGCCGGACTCGCTCCGGTCACCATTTCCGACGACCTCGCGGTGGCGCTGCGCCCATCTTTTTTCCAGAATTCCTCGAGGCTGACATCATCCTACTCGTTTTCCTCTTCCGATCACGGATCCGGCTTCGGTTTTTCCTAATATTCACTCTAACACCGGAACTGCGTGCATCTTGCGCCGTATAACAACCATGTCCATGCTAGAATACGAATCGCTCACAGAGAATCACTCACAGAAACGCACTCACAACTGAATCTCGAATGCGCACGCATGTTTTAAGCAGCAAGTACACACAATAACTCATAAGCCAAATCACATTTATCCGAATCAAGATTCAACACAGATTTGCAAGATTATGAACGGATGCTTATGGTCCTACAACGTTTGGCTACAATGCTAGAGAGTTTCAGACGTTTACCTGAGCGCTTCTTGCTTCAGTGGAGGAAGAAAGTTATGTGAGTGCGAATCTCCGACGATAGCAACGCATGCGTACGAACTGGCTCCTCTAGCGTGAGTCTTCAACCGGAGGTTCCATGGATAGAGCTTGGTGAAGGTAGCGCCTATGAGTTTGTTAGATTCTGTAGCAAGTTGTGCTGAGAGAGTGAAGAGAGAGGTTTTTTGTAGTGAAGAAATGTGAGTGTGGGTTTGTGAATCGTGAATGGATTTGGAGAGTGAGGAAAGGGTTTTTGGAATGGGAGTGTGTAAAAATGAGAGCTATGCACAGTTCCTTATATATGGCAAATGATTGGAGCTTGAGCCAGCTTTCTTGAGTGTGGGACTTGAAGTGTAGTTTGCAATAAGTTTCTTTTGCATTTCTTTAATGTGGGACTTCTATGGATGTGTATGTTGTAGTTGTTGCTTTTCAATGCTTAATGAACTAGTATGCCATATGGAGCAAGTCCCTTCATGTCTTTTCATAATTCAGCAGCTTGCATGGCTATGTGTGGCAATGTGATGGTATTTGTGAAACAAATTCATGCATTATGCTGCAGCCATGTTTAGCAACAAAACCATGTCCATGCCCCACTTTATATGCTCATATCTCATACCATGGTCCTTCAATCGGCTCACACTTATGCTTAAATGGAAGAGGTCATGGAGTAGAGCAATATTGGTGTCGGAAGTATCCCAAAATGAGGCCTAGAAGTGTGAGAAAAATGATCATGAACACATGCAATTCCCACTGCCCCAGCCCTGCAAGATACTAACCCATGCGTATGGTCAGAATGTGACTTTGTGAGGGTGGTACTTTGAACCTCTCTATCTTGATCAATACATGTCCAAAATTAGTGATACTGGGCTCGATAGATAGAGGACATGGCAAAGAGTAGTTTAGAATCAAGCTTATTCAAGATAGTGGCTTGTGGAGGAAGAAAAAGGCATTGACATTTGGCACACCATGTGTTTGCTGAAACGCATGCGTGTGCCTTAAGAATCTGCCTTGGCTGCCTGCAGGATTTGACCAGTGTTGGGGCACTACTTTGAAGGCTTGCATCTCACTCAATACTTGTTCAATTGACCCAATTCTTGTTTCAATGGATAGAGGGGATGGCAAGGAAGAGATACATACCAAGTTTGCATTCATGGCACTTCTGTAGAGCTCTAAAAATGGCTGGAGATTTGGCATGCCATGTGTTTGTTGAAATGCCAGGTCATGACCTGACTTGTGACTTGGATTATGACTTGGTTTAAATGAATTTTCAGAAACTTCACACCACTTTAATTCTTCATACAAGCTTCAAATGAAAAAGTTTCCAACTACAAAGTTGTTCTCCTCCATGAGAGGAACAACTTTGATGTTGGAATTTTCTTCAAAAAATGCCATTTGCCACGTGGAATCTAGTGCTGAAGTGGGCTGCTTAACAAGATTTAAAGCATCAAAAGTGTTGGAAACTTTCCATTTTTATCCTTTTTCTATTTTTGGCAACTTTTTGTCGAACTCCCGATTTTATCCATTCTTTGACTTTTCTTGATTAATTTTCCACCAAAAGTCAATATTTGAATAATTCTTCTGGTTTTGACCCAAAAGTCAACTGTTCTGATTTTTCCGACTATTGATGAAATTCCCGATTAAATCCCTTTCAGTCAAATCCAGTCAAACAAACACATCCACATAGTCAGTATGAGAAGCTTTTCACACATAGAAACCATTCCTGATTAAATGTTGACCAGAAGGTCAACTGGTTGACTTTGGTCAAAGAAACCCTGATTTAAAGAACCGGATGATTTGCAAGCCAGTATCCTTCAACCAATGCCTTGACTTGAGACAGGGAGAAACCCCAATCCAGGAGGACTTCCTTGAACATAGAACCACATGATTACCTCAGATCCACACATCTGGTAGGAAATTCCTTGCCACAAAAGTTCTTTCCTGCTGGTCTTTGATTGATAACAATGATATGCATGCATGGGTATGGATTATGACCTAAGTGATGTATGTACATGAATGCAAAGCTTAAGCCAGTTAGAAGTTAAAGGGTAGGACAAATTTGGGGTATGACAGCTGCCCCTATTTAATCGTCTTACACTTGAAGGTGAGATTGGCGCCAGCCTTTCGAATATTCGAAGTAGAAGAAGATTAAATACCGAAGACCAGAAATTTGTCCCGAGGAGATGGAGTGGTTTTTATTCCTTTATTTTTGTTTTGATATCTGCTGGGGAAAGAGAATTTTTGTTTTTCTGATGGAAATATTTACAGTGAGCAATTGGAAAAAGGGTGATAGCTTGTAACGTAGCCAAAGTGCCAATACAAGGTTCTCAAAGGAAATGTTTATTGCATGGAAGTGGTTGGAACAGAAGTATGTTTGGTAGGAAAGTAAGATGGACAAGTGTTTTAAAGGAGATACAGACGAGTATCGACAGAATGACACATACGAGCATCAAAAGGGAGATACAGACGAGTATCGAAAGAATGACACATACGAGCATCAAAAGGAGATACAGACGAGTATCGAAGGAATGACACATACGAGCATCAAGAAGAGGACACATACGAGTATCGAAAGAATGAAACATACGAGCATCAAAAGGAGATACAGACGAGTATCGAAAGAATGACACATACGAGCATCAAAAGGAGATACAGACGAGTATCGAAAGAATGACACATACGAGCATCAAGAGGAGATACAGACGAGTATCGAAAGAATGACACATACGAGCATCAAAAGGAGATACAGACGAGTATCGAAAGAATGACACATACGAGCATCAAAAGGAGATACAGACGAGATTTTGGGCTATTGGACCCACTGGGGATTGGGAATTGGATTTGAAAATGGTGTGCCTGGACGAGAGGCGAGGGATGCAAAACACAGGGGTTGGATCTGAAAAAATTTCCCGTACGAGGGAAGGGATCACGGAGACTAGGGACGACTAGGCTCGGCAATAAGATGACAGTAACCATGGGGGATTACGGGGATATTGATGCTGACGAAGCATAAGAGTTACATTGATCCCTCAGGCCAAAGGCGGGGTGTAACTTTTCAAGAGTGGCAATCGTTCGAATTGCCACACACCAAGTATGGTTTATTCGAACGATTGAATAATGAGATGGGTTGAATGCCCACCCTCATTCGTACTCTAATATGCTCGTAGCACACGGGAAATAACCACGATAAGACTAGAGACGACTAGACTCGACAAGAAGATGATAGTAACCATTGGGGATTACGAGAATATGGATGCTTGCAAAGCATAAGAATTACATTAATCCCTCAGGCCAAAAGGCGGGGTGTAACTCTTCAAGAGTGGCAATCGTTCGAATTGCCACACACCAAGTATGATTTATTCAAACGATTGAAAAATGAGATGGGTTGAATGCCCACCCTCATTCGCACTCTAATCTTCGCGCGGCACACGGGAAATAACCTCGGAGACAACGATTCTGACGAAGAAAGACATTGCATCCGATCCATATTGGAGAGATTTCTTCTGGGGATTAAGGATACCAAGTATCGGCACCATGGCTTTGGGAGATTTGTAATGGAGTAGCAGATATCAATCGGAGTTTGTAAGGGAAAAAAAATATTTGGGGGAGTATCATTGTCTTGATTGAGTGCTGGTTTGTATTATCTGGCTTATGCCCTGTATGCATGTTTGAATTTTCTATGGCGTAATGTTCCGCTTTTGACGGACATGCTACGCTTCTGAGGATGCAATGTTATTTGCAATGGAAACTATATGCAGAGTGCCAAATAAAGGCATCGGTGTGACAGGGGAGCAAGATCATTGGGGTCCGTTGCTTGTTGTCTTGAAATGCCAATATGAGTTGATGTTAGAACCCTACAGTACCAAAGATTATTGGAAACTGTGCTGAGGGTTAGAGCATGGCTTTATTAAGGAGGAGGCAACTTCGCTCGACTTTCCTTACATCCTGAATTGCTTGGGGATGGTGAGTTTTGAGAGACTCTTCTTTGTCAGCCATATGGAAGAGGGACATGGATCTTCTCAGGTGCCCCATGTTTACCAGTGTTGGTGAATTACACGTTCGAACTTTCACGCGGGCGGATGATGATGATCTTTGTGATAAGAGAGAGGTCGGAGCGACCATTAGAACCTGCAACCTGCACAGAAAAACAGCGTTTGGATGCAAATGGTGCCCCTTAGAGCACTTTTATGCTTATGTAACATCATGTTTCGTTCTGATTTGTGATTATTATTCCCCCATGTTTTCAATGCAATGTTTAATAACGAATTAAATCACACCTCGCATGCGAAAAATGAAAAGTAGGAAGGAACGCTTTTTATCAAAAGATCATTTTATTGATGGAATGCCTATGAATAGGCTTCTGTACAATGAAGCAACTCCTAAATGAGGTAGTTGCGAAGAAGAAAATAAAATGCAAAGAGCAAAATGGCAAAGAGAAATGCTCGAATTTCCATTAAAACTGGTATTGCTACAGTTCCCATATCCTCGATCTTCTCAATGCTTTGCTTCAGAAGCGTAACGGTTGGATCGATCTGTCTGCTTTGCCAAGGGTGTACAACGGTTTTTGTGAAGGGTATTCAGACTGCAGCCTCTCGCTTTTGATCCCTAACTTTTGCCTGGATCGCCCTTTCGGGTTTTCAATCCAGCGGGATGCCCCTTTTTGTCTAAGTCGCCCTTTCGGGTTTTCAACTTAGCGGGTTATACTCTTTTGTTTTATCCCTAATTTTTTCCCAAACCCTTTTGGTTTGCCGGGATGCCCTTATTTTTGCCTAGGTACGTCGACCTAGCGGGTCTCTTATGCTTAGTATTTTTTGACTGAGTCTGAATTGACTGGAAGCGGAACGTCTTCCCCATCCATCTTTGTCAGGATTAAAGCACCACCTGAAAATGCTTTCTTCACAATGTATGGTCCCTCATAGTTGGGAGTCCATTTGCCCCTTGGATCGGTGTGAATTGACAAAATCTTCCTTACAACCAGGTCGCCTGTGTGGAACTCTCGAGGCCGAATTTTCTTGTCATACGCTTTCTTGATCCTCTTTTGGTACAACTGGCCATGGCAGATGGCGGATAAGCGTTTCTCCTCAATTAGATTGAGATGGTCAAGCCTCGTCTGAACCCATTCTGTTTCATCAAGTTTGGCATCCATCAAGACTCTCAACGAAGTAATTTCCACTTCTACAGGAAGTACGGCCTCCTTGCCATAGACAAGAGAGAAGGGGGTTGCCCCAGCTGAAGTACGAACTGAAGTTCTATAGCCATGCAAAGCAAATGGCAACATCTCATGCCAATCTTTATACGTTCTAACCATTTTCTGGACAATCTTCTTTATATTCTTGTTAGCAGCTTCGACTGCGCCATTCATCTTCGGCCGATAGGGTGATGAATTGTGATGTTCAATCTTGAACTCTTCACACAACTCTGCCATCATCTTGTTGTTAAGATTTGACCCATTATCAGTGATGATCTTATTCGGAACCCCATACCGACATATGATTTCTTTCTTGATGAAGCGAGTAACGAATTGCTTGGTTACGTTCTTGTAAGAAGCAGCTTCAACCCATTTGGTGAAGTAGTCGATAGCAACAAGAATAAATCTATGCCCATTTGAAGCTTGTGGCTCAATTCGTCCAATCATGTCTATACCCCACATAGCAAAGGGCCAAGGCGACGTCAGGACGTTCAGAGGAGTTGGAGGAACATGAATTCTGTCAGCGTACTTGGCATTTGTGGCACTTCTTCACGTATACATAACAATCACTTTCAATGGTCATCCAGTAATATCCTGCTCGCAAGATCTTTTTGGCCATAGAATGTCCACTGAATGAGTTCCAAAAGATCCTTCATGGATTTCCCGCATGATCAATTCTGCTTCGTGTCTATCCACGCATCTGAGCAAAACAAAATCATAGTTTCTTTTGTACAGGACGTCTCCTGACAAGAAGAATTTGGATGCTAACCTTCGAAGCGTTCGCTTATCACCAATCGTAGCATCTTCGGGATACTCTTGCTTCTCGACATACCTTTTGATGTCATAATACCATGGCTTTTCGTCATACACCCCTTCAGTAGTGAGACAATGAGCAGGAAATACATGTGCAAGTTCTTTGTAACGGAGGATCCTTATGTCTGGCACTTCTTTAGGGGAGCTAACTCTGAACATAGCTGCCAAAGTAGCCAAAGCATCTGCCAATTGATTTTCCTCTCGGGGGATATGACTGAAAGTGATTTCCTCGAAAGCGGGCAGCAACTCCAAGATATAGTCCTTATAAGGAACTAAATTGGGGTGTCTTGTCTCCCAATCACCTCTCACTTGATGTATAACCAAGGCAGAATCCCCATAAACCTCAAGGATCTTGATTCTCATATCAATGGCTGCTTCGAGACCCATTATGCAAGCTTCGTATTCTGCGACATTGTTTGTGCAATCAAAACATATTCTGGTTGTGAAAGGGATGTGAGTTTGACGAGGAGAAGTCAAAACTGCCCCAATACCATGGCCCATAGCATTTGATGCACCATCGAACGTGAGAGTCCATCGCTCTCCTGGTTCGGGTCCTTCATTATCATCCAGTTTCATGATATCTTCATCAGGAAAGTCAAACTTCATTGACTGATACTCTTCTAATGGCTGATGAGCAAGATGATCTGCAAGGACACTTCCTTTGATGGCTTTCTGTGTGACATACTGGATATCATATTCTGATAAAAGCATTTGCCACCGGGCTAGTCTTCCTGTAAGGGCCGGTTTTTCAAAGATGTACTTTATCGGGTCCATTTTGGAGATCAATAGAGTGGTGTGAGTCAACATGTACTGCCTTAGTCGGCGAGCAGCCCATACCAAAGCACAGCAAGTTTTCTCGAGTAGTGAGTAACGGGATTCACAATCGGTAAACTTTTTGCTCAGGTAGTAAATGGCGCACTCTTTTCGACCAGACTCGTCATGCTGGCCTAGCACACACCCCATAGATCCTTCAAGCACAGTTAAGTACATAAGGAGCGGCCTCCCAGGAACCGGAGGCATGAGAATGGGTGGCTCTTGGAGATACTGTTTGATCTTTTCGAAGGCTTCTTGACAATGATCATCCCAACGGATATCTTGATTCTTGCGCATCAATTTAAAGATGGGTTCGCAAGTATCAATGAGATGAGAAATGAACCTGGCTATGTAATTCAATCTCCAAAGGAAGCCTCGGACCTCTTTTTCATTCTTCGGTGCCGGCATATTCTGTATCGCTCTTACTTTATCAGGGTCGACCTCAATCCCTCGTTGACTCACAATGAATCCAAGTAACTTTCCTGATCGCACTCCAAAAGTGCACTTGTTTGGATTAAGCCTCAACTTGAATTTTCGCAAACGAGCAAACAATTTCTCAAGATATACCAAGTGTTCCTCCTCAGTTTGGGATTTTGCAATCATATCATCAACGTACACTTCAATCTCCCTATGGATCATATCATGGAAAAGGGTCACCATTGCAAGTTGATATGTTGCACCAGCATTCTTAAGACCAAAAGGCATCACCTTATAACAATACGTACCCCACGGAGTGGTAAAAGTAGTATTGGTCATATCTTCAGGAGCCATCTTTATTTGATTATAGCCAGAAAAGCCATCCATGAATGAGAATACCGAATACTGAGCAGTATTGTCGACTAACACATCAATATGAGGGAGAGGAAAATCATCCTTCGGACTTGCCCTATTCAGATCTCGGTAGTCGACACACATGCGTACCTTTCCGTCCTTCTTAGGAACAGGTACGATGTTTGCAATCCAAGGAGGATATTCACATACAGATAAGAAACCAGCCTTCAACTGTTTTTCAACTTCCTCCTTGACTTTCAAAGCCATATCAGGTCGAGTTCTTCGTGGTTTTTGCTTTATAGGCGGACATTCTGGTTTGAGCGGTAGCCTGTGCATAACTATATCTGTGTCTAAACCAGGCATGTATTCATATGACCAGGCGAAGATATCAACATACTCTCGAAGCAGCTCAATCAACCTTCTCTTTACATCACTTTGCAAAGCGGCCCCTATCTTGACTTCTCTCTTTGCTTCTTATGTACCGAGGTTGATGATTTCTATGGCTTCCTGATGCGACTGAATGGATTTCTCTTCCTGTCTCAAGAGTCTTGCCAATTCTTCAGGGACTTCACAATCTTCCCCATTATCTTCATCGGCTCGGTCTATTGGATTCTCAAGGATATCAAGACGTGGAACTGTAACATTATCATTTTTGATGGAATTCGAGCATGATCTGCACGATGGATGATTTATGCCTTAGAATGCAACACATAAAAAGAAAAAGAAAAAGAAAAGCTTTGCCATTTTTGAAAAAGTTTTTAAAGTAAAAAATGAAAGAAATGGAACAGTAATTGCATGCGAAGATATGATTTTCATTCAATATTAAACAAATTGAAACAACATGGGGGCCCTTCTTTATACAAGTGATCAAAATGCTTGGGGCGAAGCATATGATTTATCGAAACAAGAAAATTACATCTCCATAAAAGTGACTTTGGGGATGTCCAAGATGGTCCAGTTGTTGAGTTCCTGTCCAGGCGCAGCATGGCAAACGAATCTGGAGAGATCTTCTTCATCATCATCATCCACGGCGAGAACCTGACTTCCAGAACTAGTACTGGCACTGACGAACACCTGAGAAATCGGGGGAATCACCTTCTTTCCAAGGATTGGACCAAGCTGAGTAGGGGAGGATGGTTGGTACCCAAGGCCATACTTGTCTCGCTTCTCATGGATATTAATCAACTTGCCCCAGGCACCATGGGGAACACCAGCTTCCAGGAAGGCCTTGGCATCATTCAAGGATGAGAGGGGGGCTCCAAGTTCCCTCTTATTCTCGACCACAGTGTCATACCCCAATTTTTGACCCTAAGATCCTGTATCATTCATATCCCAATCATTAATCAAGAGCTTCACTTGGAAGTTTTGTTTGTGGTGTTGCACTCACCTCATCAATAAGAGGGACCATCAATCACCAATGATTGTTTATCTTGTATGCATACTGTACTAACCCAAATACCAAAAATATTGCTTTGTTTCTTTGTAGGCTTTTGTTTTGTAGGTACCAAGCCAAGACATGCAATAAACAAGGCATTTTTCACATTTTGGACTGATGAAATCGATTTCCCTACTGGGTAAATCGATTTCCCTGCAGCAATCTTCAACAAAATCACATTCTGGACAGCATGAAATCGATTTCCCTCCTGGGTAAATCGATTTCCCTAGTGTATTTTGCGCCAAATTCTCTTCTGGAACAGAGTGAAATCGATTTCACTCCTGGGGAAATCGATTTCCTTAAGGCGAAATTCAAAAAATATAAGGAGGGAAGCTTGACATCATTTTGGCACCTTTTTATTTGATCATTTTACCAATTTTCCACCTCATCAAAATAATTCTCTTCATTAAACCCACTAAAACCTCATTTTACCATTTAAATACCATTTTAATCACCAATTAAACACAAGCTAATTACCAAATGCAAAAAGACCAAATTACCACTACTCTTGCTCTCATCCTATAAATAGAGCCCACTACTCTCTCATTTCTCAAGCTTTTGAGAACCAAAAAACCTCTTGCAATTTCTCTCCTCATTCCTACCAAATTCACCAAAGCTCTTTATTCTTTCATAAAGTTTGTGAGTTACATCTTGAACCTCACAAACTTTGAGCTAAACCACCATCCATTTCACTCTTTTTTCTTCAATTGTTGAGAAATCAAGATTTATGTTGGTGATTCTTGAAGTAGATCCAAGTTTTGTTCAAGATTTGGTAAATTTTCTTCATCCTTTTTGTATATCATGATGTAGATCTTTGTTGCTTGTGTGTGATGCATCTTTGATGCTATATTGGTGCTATTTGATGGTGATTTGATGGAAAATTCGTGCTCCAATTGATATGTGATCATAAGGTGTTTGTATGTTTGCTTAAGTCAAGTTTTATGCCTTTAAATGTTGTTTTTGCTGAAATTTGCACTGGTCAAATCGATTTCCTTAAGGCTCAAATCGATTTCATGTTGTACGTAACTTGTTTTTTTTGAAAACTGCACTATGGAAATCGATTTCCCTCTGCATGAAATCGATTTCCTGCTGGCAGAATGTGGTTTTTTGCCTTTTTTGTGCTTGTTTTGGCTTCCTACTTCCTCCACTTCATTAATATCATTGGATCTAGGATGTTGATAGGTTTGAAATGACCTAATCCATAATATTAGATGGATGATATTAATGATAGTGTGAGTTGATTATCTTTTGTGTTTTCATTCTTATTTTCATCTTATTTTTCTTTTGATCGATGAAAGTCTTAATATCTTGAGAATTCTATGGATTCTTGATGAAGACTAGATCAATTTGTTTTCATTCTTATCTTTTCATCTTATTTCCTTTCGATCGATGAAAGTCTTAACATCTTGAGAATTCTATGGATTCTTGATGAAGACTAGATCAATTTGTTTTCATTCTTATCTTTTCATCTTATTTCCTTTTGATCGATGAAAGTCTTAATATCTTGAGAATTCTATGGATTCTTGATAAAGACTAGATCAATTTGTTTTCATTTTTATCTTTTTTCATCTTATTTTCTCTTGATCGATGAAAGTCTTGATATCTTGAGAATTCTATGGATTCTTAATAAAGGCTAGATCCTTTCTTCTTCTCCTTCTTATTTCTTTTGATTGATGATCTTGATACATGGAGAGTTCTCCTACATTTGTCCCGACTCGATAAAAGATCAAATATGGAAGAGAATTGTATGCGGTTGATTTATGACTTATGGAAATTTATCGCGTAGTCGCTATGATTTTATCAAGCTTCTGATAAGTTTCCATTGACCTTAAATCCGAGTACATCATTCACTCACCATCGATCTTCATTACTAACTTTGATAACATACTTGACAAGTTTCAAGATGGTTATCTTTAACATTTAACAACTAACTTTAATTTCCGCCATTTATTATACCGCTCTTTATATTTCTCGCTTTATCGCTTTATTTTATCATTACATCATATTTACATTCCGCCATTTTCTCTTTGTCCATTTGGACGTTTATAATTCCGCTATTTTCTCTTTGTCCACTTGGACATATGTTTATGCTTCCGCTATTTTTCTTTTGTCCACTTGGACCATACTTTATCTTTTCTCGCTAAAACACTAATAAATAATCAAAATCTAAAAAACACATAAGGCTCTCTTTGGACTATTGGTTACTATCCCTAGCATTTTGGAGATTCGGACTTATGGACCTAGTGCCTCCGGACTCTTATTCTGTTATTACTCCGCTGTTATTCTGTCTGTCTGGCATTGGATTGTTGTCTGTTTGTATGTGCAGGTATTTCCTTGAAAGCCCTTGATGGTTAATTCCAAGGCATTGAGATAAGGATTTTACCCGAAAACAGGCGTTACTCTGCCCGATTTTCGTCAGAATCTTGATGTGCTTAATGAAAAGTGGTGCTAAGACAATAAGTTCATCTGGATCCCCAAGTGATAATGTTGGTTTAGTATTGATATTCCAAAGGATGGGAAATCTACCTTGACTCCTAATGTCAAGTGTTGGCTTCTTCTTCGGTTAGACCGTTTCTTTCCTTAGCTTTTATTTTACGCAATAGGATAGCCTCTTCATCTCCTCCCATTCTTAAATTTTCAAAATCTTCTCCCTTTTTCAAAAAACCTTCTTATGTTTGCAATCATTTTCAAAACGTTTTCTTTAAAATATCTTTTGCCCTTAGTGGCCTTTTCTTCAAAGTTTAGACACTGTTAATTGTCGAAACGAGTGGTTATACCCCACGATTTTGAAATTGATTGATATAATGAGATCTTTTCCGCGTGGGAGAGCTAGAGGCATACTCGTCGATTTTATCCGAGTTGGAGCCCTTCTTTCATTAGCGATGCAAAGAACTCGTTTGTTCTCATGCTCAAGATCAATGGCTGAGTATTTCTCTCCAACGACGATAAAGTGTTTATTCGTTTTTAAAATGTTTTCCCTTTTAAGCGGAACTACATTAGCTCTGACTTCTCCATTGCACCGAGGAGGTATGTAGGCCCAAAGCTTAACGCTTTGCCGAGCTTATTTTAAAAATAAAACAAACCCCTTTTTTAGCACACACAACACAGATTTTCAAAAAGGTTCTTGTGGAATACCACAGATATGAGGGGTGCTTTAAACCTTCCCCTCATATAATCAACACCCGTACCTGAGATCTCTTTCTTGTTTTTTTAAAAAAACAAAACTTTGGGTTTTTCGTTCTTTTCCCTTTTCCTTTGAAAAAATAAAGCGCGGTGGCGACTTTCACTAAAATATTGATTCGAGTCAATCCCATGGCTTCGATATCAGATTTTCCCCGCTACAGAAAAATGGCGACTTCACTGGGGACCCAGTTTTAAGTGTGTTAAGCCTATTTTTGTTTATCTGTGTGTTTTATTTGTATATATTGTTGTGTGCTTTGTTTGTTTATTTTCTTTTTTTTCTTTTTAGTGCTCGATGGTTCCTCGGTGATGAGATAAAGTTCTAACCCGGACTTTGGTGAGTTACCTGAGATAGGAGGTGGTAAGACCAATAGTCGCATGTCTGGAGCAATCCTTAACATGAGCGTCATATGGTGGAACCCCAGTCAGTGGAGGCCTCATGGAAGGTAGTAGAGGTTGTTACGAACCATCGTGATAACGCTATTACTTTCAATAGTGAGTGTCCGTAGAAGCTGAATGGCCTAGAACCTTTTTAACCCATCTAAGCCTTTTTAGGATGTAGTGCAGAAACAAGATCAAGTACCAATTTGAGCTTGTTGTCATGCGATACTACGCTCAGACGAGGTCTTTTTAGGCATATTATTGGCGCCCATGAGCAATTGTGCGTGCCGGTAATATCCGATAGAAGATTGAAAACTCTGGGAACCTTTGTAGAACCCGATCGGCAGGTACGAAATTCCTTAGATCATACCTTTTGGGATGGTTAGACCCATGGCCCCATACTCGTGACGTCGAACCTTTGAACTATGATCTTATGTGACCTTGCATGCTCTTGATTGTGATTGATGCACAAACCATGCATTCATGCATTCATAAAAATGTCTTTCACGATTGGTTTTCAAGGAACTTGGAGGTCTTTCCTTGTAAACATCATAAGTTTCATCAAACTCAATGGATCTTGGGTGTTGATGGGGTGAAAACTCTAATCCACCAAAATGGATGATTGATTTTGATGATAACTTAATCGAAGCTTTAGTCCAATGTTGAGTGTTTACAAGTTAATATCTTAAGTTCCTTGAAATTCAAATAATAATTTAAAAAAAACAAATTATTTGCATTGCATGCATCATTCTGCATTTGGTTCTGCTTTCTAAAGAAGTTTTCCAGAGCCTTATTTCCTTTCTCCTGGTATCATCAGTACAACACTCTTACTAAGAAGAAATGGAAAGCATCAAACAAGAGATTCTTGAGCTCCGTGAAGAGGTGGTTACTCTGAAGGCTGGTATGAAGCATCTAACTACTCTGGTTGAGGCTCTAGTTGCTGCCCAAGTCAATCCTCCTATGATGGAAGAAAGGATGGCAAAGGTCTTTCTTGAAACTCTGAACTCGTTCTTTCCCAAGGGGACGGTAGTCAGTACACCTGCTGACTTCCACAGAGAGGTGGATATGAAAGCGCTTCTAGAAAAGGATGTCCGAAAGGAATGTTTGTTTGAAGAAGGTAACTCAGCTGGTAGTGTGAAGAAGTTTGGTAATGACTTTTCAAAGAAGATAATCAGGGGAGGAAACAATCATCATGTTTCCCATGTCATTCCTGTATCCAATTCAGTTCATGCAATCCCAGATTATCAGCAGAGCACTCGTCAACAAGATTCTCCACCGAACGAGCAAAATCAACCTCAAAAGGGGAATTTTGATCCTATCCCCATGACTTACACAGAATTGTTCCCTGCTCTAGTTCATAAGAATTTGGTTCAGACAAGGTCACCACCTCCAATTCCCGAGAAGATCCCTTGGTGGTACAATGCTAATGTCACTTGTGCTTTTCATCAGAATGCTCCTGGACATGACTTAGATAATTGTTAGCCTCTAAAAAATGAAGTTCAAAGATTAATCCATGCTGGTATTTTGACTTTCCAAGATGCTGGTTATGATGTTCAAGCCAATTCTTTGCCAAAGCATGATTGAATCACTATTGATGGTAGCCTGAAGCTCGAAAGATGTTTCGTTCAGCATATGCCCATATGGAGAGAGTTTTTCTCAGTTTTTAGTATTCTTATTGATTTTCATTTGTAATATTTCTTGTTTTTCAATGCATTGTTTGCATGTAGAAACTTGTTTATTTTTGAATGTTAATGCTAACACAATAATAATGTTTGTCTTGAAGTAATCCATTCGTTTCACTCATGCTTATTTGTTTTTATGCATTATGATACCAATTGCTTTTGCCAAACTCTTGCTTATGCAAAGATTGGAGGGAGGATGATGATCTGAAAACGCAAAATTTCTGGTTGTATGCTTTTGAATAAGACCCTGCTGATGATGTACAGGCATTGTTTCAAATTCCCAAACACCGGAGATATAAGGAAGATAATCCCTTGTTAACCCCTTTGAGCCTTGAAGTAGGAGTTTCTTTTCTAAACGAAAAAACCCTAATTTTAACCTGGGGGCAGGGTAGTGTTCAGTTGATTTGACCAAGTGTTCATATTTCAAAAAGGATTGTGCATCCAAAGGTCAAGCATGTCATATCCACATCAATGGTTGGATCATGGAAAACCACAATGGTTACTCCCCACGCATCAAAAGGCATGGAAATGTGAAACCACAATGGTTATCCTCCATACGCCAAGGAGCGAGGCAGTCACAACCCTCTCAACAAGTCAAGACAAAGTCAATGTCACACGATTTGTTCAAATCAAAAGAATGAAAAAAAATGAAAAAAAATAAAGAAAGAAAGAAGAAGAAAAAGCTCGCTAAGTCAAAAACTTGAAAACAAGTGACTTAGGCAAAAGTTAGAGCATCCCGCTGGACGACCAATGCAAAAGAATCAGTCCAGGCAAAAGTTAGGGAAAATAAAAAAAAAAGAGAAAAGAGTGAAAAGTGAAAAGAAAGGACTACAAAGCAAAAGTCCTCAAAAATGAACAAATCTGTGTGAATACAAAAATGAAGACAAAAGGGTGACTGTTATTCCAAGAAAGCTTCATTGGATCCTTAATGGCACAAAATCCTTTTGACAGATGAATACTCATGTTGAATTAACTGAACATAGGACTGGAGAACATCACGAAGATGGGGTGGGCTAAATAAACTTTGAGCCTAAAAATCTTTTTTTCTGAAAACCGTGAACCAGGCCACGTTACAACCCTTAAAAGTCCTAATTGAAGCAGGGTTTATTTCGAAAGCATACTTAAACAAGAAAGCGTTCCTGACTCCTATCGGTTATGCTGAAAACTTGTGTTGGTATCATATGCATACAAAAATCAATGTCATTCCTTAACCAGTGATTCATTCACAAGGTTTTGTGACATCTTTTCAATAAAACTTCAAGACTTACATAATTGTTGCATTTTCATTATCATTCTCAGAATAAACATTTTTCTGCTTGAAAACATTTGTTTGACATCCAGGAAGTTTACATCTGATCATCAGTAGAAAACTAAAACATTGCCAGGGGCATGTTGTTTTCCCAGTATAATGCTTTTGCAAGTTTGATTACCATCATGGGGAAAATCTCGAAGACTTTGTCGAGTAAAAGAATGTGCCAAGTTTAGTCAATCTGGGGCAGCTACGTCGAGATTTGACAAATCTCTCCAAAAATCTATTGATCTGGGGCAGATTATTCCAAGTCTGCATGACGCCAAGGATCTCTATGAACCTTTTTGAGGTAGTTTCCTCTCATAGACGTGTGGTGTCGTTTTCTTTACCTCCCCGTTTCACTTGGGAGGACGGCACGCTAAACCCTTCACGCGAAATTTGGAAGGAGAATGCGCCCGTGGTGGGATGAATTTTATTTCAGTTCTTCCTACGATATCACACGAACTTTCTTATTTGTCCTACGAGTAGGAAAGGGGAAAAAAGATCTCAACTAAACCCTAGGAGTTTGCTAAGTGTGGGGATTTACACCTAGACTAGAAATTCTGGAGTCCGGGAAGTCGGTTATACATAGGGAAGTGTTTAAACACCCTACATATCTGTAGTACTCTACAGGAACCTTCTCTGTGTCATTGTGTTTGTGTTTGCTGCTAATGATTGGGAAAGTTTCTCCTTTGTATTAGGAGAAGGAATTGAATTGATTTGAAAAGACAGACAGATAGACAGACTGACTATTTTTGGTATTTTATTAGCTCGCTGAGATTCCTTGTGAACCTCATGCCTACATATCCCTAGTGGAAGTCAGAGCTTAATGTAGTTCGGGGAACTAACTAGGGAAATTAATTGTTTTTTGGTGCCTTGCTTGAAGCTCAAGGTTGAAGCTTGGAATTAAATCTCTGTTTACAGTAAAGAGACATGAAATCATCTCTACAGAGAGGTATTTGTACTATTCTACCACAAACATTTAAAAGTGACAGAATAACTGAATTCATTTCATTCAAGAGGGGGACCTTACTTGTGTGTGTGCAAGTATGCCAGTCAGATGCCTCTTAAATAAAAGAAAGATGCTCGTCCAAATTAGGGAAAGTGTACAAGTCTGGGGATGTGCCAGAGCATGTCTTTCAGAGTCCTAAATGGGAGACTTTGATTGAAATTGAAATTGAAATGTTTGTTTGTTTGAATGTGGTAGAGTAGTAAAAATATCTCTTTATAGAGATAAGCTACGTCTATCTACTGTATGAAAGATTTGACTTTAGCTGGCTTGTATGAGGCCCAAGCTTGAGGCTTTTTGATTGATTAATTAATTATTATTGACTCTGGGAGAGGGTTAATTACAGGGTATTTTTGTGTTCTGTACAAAGCCCAGAATTGAGGCTGACTCTATTTGGAGAGTGTTTATTTGATGGATTTTATTTGGTGTTCTGTACAAAGCCCAGAATTGAGGCTGACTCTAGCTATGGAAAACATTATTTTCTGCCTTGTACAAAGCCCAAGGTTGTGGCGGACTCTTAAATAAATGAATTGAGTATGGATGACTATATGGGGAAAGATCCTAAGTGTTAGGAATCTTTGACACATGAAAAATATTGTTTATCTGCCTTGTACAAAGCCCAAGGTTGTGGCTACTGAGTGATGAAGAACTCACTGGGGAGACTCTATTATCTGCCTTGTACAATGCCCAAGGTTGAGGCTGACTCTTGACAGGGGAGTTTTATTGTTTGGGTGCCTTGTATGAAGCCCAAGGTTGAGGCTAACTGTTTTTGTTGGTTTTGACTCTACTGAGGAGATTTTATTTATAAAAAGACTGTTTTTCTTTGGAAGCTAACCCTTTCCAGGGATTTTGACTCAGCTGGTGAATTTGTCTGTTAAAAGACTGACTTTATCATGTTTTTTGGAGGCTGACCCTTTCCAGGGGTTTTGACTCTTTTGGGGAAATTATCTCCTAAGAGGATGAAATCTATTTATTTTTTTTGACATTTATTAATTGACTTTGGAGGCTAACCCTTTCCAGGGGTTTTGATTGAAATGAAAAGTGGATGGCAGAAAGATTATCTAGTGGAGACTCTTTGTTTAAAGCCCAAGATGAAGGCTGACTCAATGCTGAGAATGACCAAAACATAGATCCTAGACTCTACTAAGGAGGATTGATGAAGATAAGGGTGACAGAGACTGTCCATGTCTCTCATTCCAAAAATGTACTCAATGTGAAATTGAGACAAACTTAGCTTGTTTAAAGTCTGGTTTAAATTGGAAGAAACTCACCAGGGTAGGCTAAAAGGTGACTAAAGACCTGTTCCTATGTTTATAAGAAACCTGCTGGGTCCTTGTATACAAGCTCAAGAGGAAGCTGGAAATGCTTTTAAGAAGCCTGTGGGTCCTTGTACAAAGCCCAAGAGGAGGCTAATCGAGGGTCCTTGTTATAGCACAAGAGAAAGCTTATGTAGTTTTTGAACTTATTTTGGCTCTAAGCAAATGGGTAAGAGGTTTCACCGGGAATAATTCCTCTTTGGGTGGATGTGTCCTATTTTTTTTTGGATTCTAAGGTTTTTGCCAAGATGTTTCACCGGGAATAATTCATCTTGGGGGTTTGAACTACAGATCTCTAATTAGGAAAGAGCCTTCACCGGGAAGACATTCTCAATCCTAGGTCATATTCCTATAATATATATATAGTTTAACTGTCCTAAGGTTTATACTCAAACGTAGTTCTAAACTAATATATGCACAGTTTATATTTGACAGTAATTTAAATAAAGACTGTAAATTGAAAGCTTGTAAAGCCTAACCTGGATGGAGTGGAGGCCATTGAAGAAGTATGTACAGAGCCTCAACAATATTTTTGTTGTTTTGTTGATAACAGTTGAATATATATGATAAACAGTTAATGGTTTTTGAAAACAGAAGAAGTGAAGATGGACAAAGGTCACATAGGTATCTGAAGAGTTTCACCGGGAATAATGCCCTTCAAATACCAGAAGAATGTTTTTGAAAACAGAAAGAAGATTTTGAAAATACAGTTTTGAGAACAAGCTAAGAAGAGAAGGTTTTTGGGACTTACACTCTATTAGAGGCCCACTTAAAAATGATTTACTGTTTATGAAAATAGTTGAAGAAAAGATTGAAATGATATAAGGTTGTGTTGTTTGAAAACCTTAATCATCTGTTTAATCGGAAATTGAAAACAATTTTGTAGATTGACAAAAGTCAACTTAATTAAGGCAAAGATGAAATCTATACCTAATTAAGACCTAAATAAATAGGGTTTTTATCATAACATTATTCACAAAGTAATTAGGTTAAAACAAAATGAATATATATATTTTAAAGTATTTAAGAAAACATTTAAAACATACTATTTTAAACCTAATTAAAATACATGAAATAAATAATATTTTTATGATTTTTTTGATTATTTATAAAATATATATATTAATCAATAAGTGTTTAAAAAATGAAGTCAAAATGAATTAATTTGATAAGTTAAATAATTGGTTAAAGTTGTGAAGAAAATGAAGAGGAAAAGTGATAAAAAATAATGTTTTGGCCTCACCATGGTTTGAACCCACGCCCTTGAAGCCAACAATCAAAACACACACCAATCAGCCAACGCGCGCATGGTGTTATAGAAGGGAATCCATTGCAATATGTATGTTGTCTAATGCATAGAGGAGAAAAAAAAGAAATAAAATCAAAAGGTCTGGGGCGAGGGGGATTCGAACCCCAGACCTTGGGCACGCGCAACACACAAACACTCTTTACCACTGGGCTATAACGATTTAGTCGTTTATGAAACAACTACCATTCAAAATAAAATAAACTTTAGCCCTGGATTTGAATTTTGCGCGCCACCACCATTGTTGTCTTCAACCTCTAGCTTTTGGATTTTTGAATTTCTGAACTCTCTCAATTCTCAACCATTTGCAAAGATGTAAAGACCAAACTTGCTCTAAATTCTCTCATGATTTCAAATATGTAACTAACATGAATTTATATTAACTACATCTACTGAATTACCTAAAATACGTGAAGAACCCTAAAATTTCAAAATTAAATTAAATGACTATACTGAAAGATAAATGGATGATGATAGAGGGTTTTCAATCCTCTGATGATGCTGAACAAGATAGAATCGAGCTATTTCACAAAAGGTACTTAAATTAGAGAGGTGAAGTTCAGAAACTTACCTCTGAAAATGGAGATCGTGAGGATGATTGAGAGCACCTGGGTTTGAATGAATGATCTCAATAGCTTCCCTGAGACTCAATGATGCTAACTGGATGCTTATTGTAGCCTGAATCCTTCTGAATTGTTCTATGGACCTCCCTCGATTTGAGCTTCAAGTGGACATGGAGGTTGTTGAATCCTGAGTTACAGATGAGCTGCAGCCATCTGGTTAGCTTCACTATCACCTGAGGAGTGTGTCTGGATGATTGGCTTGCCTTGAAACCTTCTGAATCACTCCATGGACCTCCAACTGCAAGTGCTTCAAAGTGAGAGCAACAATGGTGTTCCTCCACCTACAGAAGTGATCCAGGTGCTTGGATCACCTCAAATGACCTCCCTTGAGATGTTAGAATGCTCACTTCCCAAAGATAAGCTTTGGTTTGAAGAAATCGATTCTTCTTGCCAAAGAACTTTGAAAAACAATGAACAAGAGGAGAGAAGGAGAAAGCAAGTAATATGGTTGCTTTGGTGTGTTTTTGAATGAGGAATGCATCTGTATTTATAGGCAAATGGATCAGTATAGCTGCAGAGGAGTGAGCTTCCTTAGTGAAGTTGATTTGCTTTCTTAGCCATGAAGGAATTTTGCAAATATCTCTTATGCAATGATGAGAATTTTGATTCCATTTGATCAATCCCCTAGCCCTCGATTTTGCTTGATCTTAGGGGACAATTCTGAGCCAGAAATGAGCTCTAATTGGTTGGTGAGAAGATTCCTTGGGTGATTCATCAATTTGCCATAAATTCACAAATGTAATCATTACATAATCACATGTTCTTGTTTTTAGAATCTTCTTCAATCCTTATGGCATGGTGAAAATGAATGCATGGCATGGTTTCAGATGTGTTATGGGTCGTGTAGCATCCATAAGAGAGGTTATTTGCACAAAATTTGCAAAGTCCAAAAGTGTCCATGACCTATAATTTTACTTCATGAGGCCAACTTTGAACAAGCATAACTCCTAGCTCAAATTGAATTTGGAGAAGGTTGAACACAATTTGGAAAGCCCTAAACATCTACTTTAAATCATTAGTTTATGTCTTCTTCAGAATCATTTGGGAAATTTGTGAAAAATGAGCCCAAAGTTGGATGAAAACTAGGTTAAAACACTTAGAAAAATTTCTAAGTGTTTATGACCTAAACTTCAAAATTTCCAAAACTTCATAAATGGTTGATCTTTTGAAAAAAGTTCCTTTGTAAGATGTTGTTTTATTTTGCAAGATCTACAACTTTCATGTTGGAAGTTTTTTGAGTTGTGTAGGTGAAATTTTGAGATCTCACCATGCCTTCAAAAACCCTAATTCCCGACTTTTCGCTCCTTGATGAATTTCTTTGAATTTCTTTGGCCAAACGACTTTGACATCCATATATTGATGATATTGATCTTTGGAAGTCATTTTTTGACCAAAAACCTTAAAAGTCAATGATGATCCTTCACAGTTGACTTTTTCCTAACAAAGTGAATTTTTGGGCTTTTGTGTAGAAATAGGATCTTCTCCACAAATGGATGATATAAATGGATTATATGGAGGTAGTAGAGATCCTTGAATCATGTCTTGAGTTTTGGATTCATGCCCTGATCAGAAGTCAACTATCTTGGTGAATTAGGTCAAAACCCTAATTTGTCGACCATGTGAAAGTAATGACTGTAGACTTTGAATTGAAGTGTGATGTCCAGTAGACCTTGTAATATGAGTTATTTGAAGATGATTGATGTCTTTGAATGACCCTCTGAGGTTTTTTAGGGTTTCCCAAATGTGATCCCTGATTTCAGTCCTTGATAGGCTCAGAACCCTAGTCTGGCGACCTGAGTAAACCTGTACTCATATGACTGGATGTCTAATCAATCATAGATGAGAAAAGTGAAGTCTTTGAGCCTCATGATTGTATTAGGGACTAATCCTTGTATTGATTGATCCTTTGCCTGAGCTTTCTTGTCTTTGAGCATCCTCGATTAGGTACCAGATGGAGAAATGACTGCTCTGGGTACTTGTCTTGACCTGATGAAAAATCCTGAAGATATGTCATCTCAGGGGGGTCAAAAATTAGGGTATGACAGATGCCCCTATTTAAGTTTCTTTTATCTGGAGGGAGAGAGATTGAGATCTCGATCTCTCCTGCGTAAAAGAGACTTAAATATCAAAGAATGCCCGAATTTTGGGCGCTCCTGAGATGTTGTAATTGATAAAATCTTTGCATGATTTGATCCTGTTGTCGCGCTTGGCGGGGGACGAGGAGACAAACTCCTGTAGAAATACTTGATGTGGATTCTGGAGAATGGATGGCAATGTAGGATGCGCAGTCCATCTTCTTTAACTAAGTGTTGATACTTAGAAAAAGGTAAACAACCTCCTCTCGTTCCGGATGTCCAAATCTCGAAACTGGTCTCGGTTGCGTTTGGACAATATCTCAGATAAAGAGAAAATCTCCAAAGGTTTGTTTCCTCATCAAACTTCTCATCAGCACTTGGAGACGAGACGCCATTTGATGGTAGTAAAGAAACTTCAAAGGTTTGTTTCCTCATCAAACTTCTTATCAGCGCTTGGAGATAAGATGCCATTTGACGGCTGTGGAGAAACTTCAAAGGTTTGTTTCCTCGTCAAACTTCTTATCAGCGCTTGGAGATAAGATGCCATTTGACGGCTGTAGAGAAACTTCAAAGGTTTGTTTCCTCGTCAAACTTCTTATCAGCGCTTGGAGATAAGATGCCATTTGACGGCTGTAGAGAAACTTCACCATCTTCCCTTTTGACTTGACGTCTTTGAAAGATTGTCATATGGGCCCATGATCTTTTGAGGGGCTAATGACTTCGTTTGAAGGCGGACGAACTGTTTTCGGGGTGAAAACTGCCATTCGTTAACTGATGCCTGGGGAATCAACGAACTATTTTCCTAAGAGGAAAACTGCCATTCATCGACTCTGTGGGGAGTTAAGCATCCCAGAAACAGACAAACTGTTCGAAGAAACTGCCATTTGTCGATCTCTTGAGTATTTAGCAGACAAACTGTCTTTTCTTGGGAAAAGACTGCCATTTGCCAATTGCTAGGGGAGCAAACTGTCTTCTACTGGGAGAGACTGCCATTTGTCGACCCTGTCATGAAAGAGAGTGAGCAAACTGTCTTCTGCTGAAAGAGACTGCCATTTGCTGACTTTGTTATGATAGAAAGGGAGCAAACTGTCTTCTGCTGAAAGAGACTGCCATTTGCTGACTCTGTTATGATAGAAAGTGAGCAAACTGTCTTCTGCTGAAAGAGACTGCCATTTGCTGACTCTGTTATGATAGAAAGTGAGCAAACTGTCTTCTGCTGAAAGAAACTGCCATTTGCTGACTTTGTTGGGGAATCTGGACTATCTTCTGGATGAAGACTATCATTTGCTGACTCCGCTGGGGAATCATTTGTAGATCTGCTGGGAGATTCTGAATTATTTTCTTTGACGAAAAAGAAGGTGGCATCTCTCGACCTTGCTGGGGAAATACCAGACCTGTAGGGAGTTCCGGAATGTGAAGCAGACTATCTTACCTGAAGAAGATTGTCGAATGTCGCTCTGCAGGAGATTCTCGGCTGAGGGATTCCAAAAGTGAACAAACTATCTCTTTGAGGGAGACTATCATTTATTGACTTGCTTGGGGAAATCTCTCTACATGGATCGTTGTCTTGAAGGAAAAAGTTTCTCCAGGACTTGCAGGGGAAACTTGAGTTCATGCCCTCATGACTCGGGCATTCTCATGATTAAAAGCCTCAATTTAACTATGCAGTTGTGATGTAATGTATGCATGAGTATTATGACAATTATAAAATGTAAAGTGAATGTGAATAGAATTGTCGCGGATGTGAAATCCTATGATACGACTGAAATTCTTGTGGATCAGAAGATGTCCTCTTCTTGGAGTTCGAACTCTGTCGGGAATATCTGGTTATCAGTTGTCCGCTGTCCGAAGTAAGTAATATGAATTGAAGTAAAGATCCGTCATCGGGAGATGTTCGCAAAGCGACCTC